>NC_080540.1:254570457-254870457 GCF_028640845.1 Ahaetulla prasina | reverse complement strand
GAGGCTACGGCCTATGTGGAGGAACACAAAGCCTTCCTGGAATCAGATGACCCAGGAATTGAAGAAGGGGAGGTTATAGATCATGGGGCTGAAGCGGCTGCCGCTGTTGCGGCCCTGGAGTTGGGTCAGGCTGAACCCAGAGTTCTGAGATCCAAAACTAGGAAGTGATAAAGATATTTGGGATTGTGTTGGTTTTCCTTATTCTCTTTTGTACGATATTCTGTTTATTCTTGACTCTTCTTTATTACGTATTTAAAATTTGCAAACTTTGCTACTTCGTGTCACCTGCTTGCCTTATGGCTGTTGTATGTGTTAAAAAATTTGAGTAAAATTCTTATTTTAGATAAGAAAAATGAAAATTTACCATACCTGATATGTATTTGTATAAACCTTTTTTGACTAATAAAAACTTTTTGAACAAAAAAAAAAAAAAAAAAAAAAAAGTGACAAGAGTGCAGAGAACCATTTTGGTATCTAAAACCACAATTCTGCATTAATAATACTGTTGTCATTGTTAGTTTCTGAGTGACTTAGAGAAGTCATATCAATGTTGACAAATTTAGAGTTAGAGTTGGTGCTATGCCAAATATTTTGTATTCATTTTTGGTGGGGTGGGAGTTCTCTACAATTATTAGTATACTGACTATAGTTTATATCAGGGAAATGCCCATGAGGAAAGAAATGTCTTTTCAAAATTCACCATGCTAAAAACAAAGTATCCTTTAATAAATGTCATCCCTCATTGATTGATTAGCCACTCCAACTAAATCCTGACTTCATTAAGTGATTCTGATCAACTTAAACATGGCAGAGTCAAGGTATGACTCATACCCTTGCATAGATTTTGACAATATTGCTGTAGGACACACTACATTTATTTTTTAAAATTTTCCTGTTTGCGTTATCAATTATTTTTTATTTCAAAGAGTGCAAGAGGACTTTTGTTTCAATTTATCTTTTATTATTAGTTCTCTGTTCTGTAATTACAACTTACCTTATTTCTTTACCTCAGAATGAAATGGAGGTGAGCCTCATATATTTCAGTGTCATGCATCATTTCATGCATTGGAGATATAATACTATTACTTGTTTAAAAAGATGTATTTAATTTAACCAGGTGAATTGGCTTTGAATTTTGCAAAATATCTATACAATATTGATATAACGTGGAATAAAGAACAGAGCACTATCTTGTTTTTTATGGTCTTCCTTGAAGTAGTTTATATGCCATCTAATGTCCACTCTAGTTAGATTGTAGCAGTATTAAAAATGAAAATATTTTCTTGGTGTAAACTTTGCTATAAGCGAGCTGAACAACCATATGAAGTGTGGCAAACTTTATTCCATTTTCTGAAATGTTTGACAAAGACACTTGGTTTTATTTTCAGATGCTTCAGATTTTGGATACCTTAGATATTAACTGAAACAAAAAGAATGAAGACAACAGTTACGTTGGAAATATATCAATGGGTTTGAAAAAAAAAAACTTAGTTGAGCCAATTTTAAGCCATTTGATTCTTGGAATTAAAGGTTTTTAAGTTTTGTTAAAAAGATGGAAGACAGTTTTTACAATCTGAGTAACTTAATTCTTCTAATTTATACTGTTAGGTAGCATGAAAAGAAGAACAAAACAAAAGCAAAAAAAATCTTTACTATATGACTGCAGTTACTATTATATGTGATTTTACATCATTATTCATTACATTTTAAAAAGCAGCAAAAGATAAGTATACGTGTAAATGTAGACAGCCCATTTAGCTTAGAGATTATGGTATTCATCTGGCCATAGGAAAACCCAGTTTTTCATCCACACTCAGCCATGCAAGCTCCTTGGTAACTTTGATCAGTCACTCTCCGTCAGCTTAATTTCCAGAGTTGTTGGAAAACAAACGGTAGGAAGAAAGCTATCTCTTTTTGTTTCTCCCAAAGCAAAATATAAAACAAACAAATAAGTAACATACCTGAGTAAATAATCAGTGCCTTAAAAAGTCTGCTGAAAAACTTGTAAATCAATGAAAGAACATACATATGTATAAATCATATATACATTTCATTACCCCAAAGAGTGTATATGTGGATAGTTCAATTGACATACTCTGTGTGTATGAGTGTGTGTGTGTGTGTGTGTGTGTGTGTGTGTGTGTGTGTGTGTGTGTGTATGGATATAGATGATGAGATAGATGATAATAATAATAGATAGAGGTAGAGATGATAGAGATAGAGATAAATAGAGATAGATTAGATATGTGTGTCTCATGGTGTGTGTATATTCAGAGTATGTCATTCATACTAGTCACATATATAATCTTTGGAATAATGGAAATTATTTATCATCTATCTATCTATCTATCTATCTATCTACACACAGAGAGAAAGGAGGGACAGGGAGGTGGGAGTGAGGGGGGAAGTCTGGAATTTAGCTAGGAGCTTGGAGGATTTCTAAACAAACACTAAACAGAAAATATTACACACATAACTGAATTGTGCCTTAGTGGTTACAATAAATCTGTTATACATATTTGAAACTTACTGTTCCTACATGAGTTATGAGATATTCTTATAACTAAAAAGATTGTCTTTGTCATTTTCCTTGGGTTGGAGAGTAAGAGCCTATACTCACATCTTTGCTTATGATTAAAATATAATTTCAAAATGGTTAATGGGCTGTGTAACTATTTCAGAATAAGCTCCATTTCTTAAGCAAAGAAAAATAAAATCTCTTCGGAAGACTCCTCCTTAAAAAATGCAGTTGGGCTCAACTTCATGCCAGGTTCTTCACAGTATTCCAAATGGCTTGGGAAAATATAAGTTACAAATACCTTAGCTAAACAACATTTTCTAATACCTCCTCCCCACCAACCCCCCCCCAAAAAAAACAGTGGGATGTCTGATGCAAAGGTTACCTTCCTAACTATTTTTTGTGACTCATGGAGCCTCCACTAATCCAGTAATCTGCTGTCCAAGTTAATGATGATGAAATCACCTGAACATCTGGCCAGCAATGTACATCTGGAGCAAGGAAGGATGAGGGAGTAAAATGAATACAAGGTGATTGAGAAAGCAATAAGATCCATCCTCCTATAATCTGAAAAATAGTTATATCTAACATCCATATTTTAATAAACATCAATCTTGCATAAGATAACATTGAAAGGTTCATCTTATGATTTCTTTTAGGTTTCTTTCTGTACCTTTCTTTTTTTTTTTGTCCTTCCTTCCTTCCTTCCTTCCTTCCTTCCTTCCTTCCTTCCTTCCTTCCTTCCTTCCTTCCTTCCCCTTTATTAATTGGTGTTATTTTTATGTTAAAACCTTTAATAAAATTTATTTTAAAAATATCCAGGCCTTGAGTTAATGTACAATTTTAACAACAATAACATCCATCTTGAATTGCAACCAGAAGTAGACACTGTATAATACTACTCTGTGCACAACACTCCACCCCAAACTACAAAATTTTGGAGGTAGCTCCTTCCCCTAACCGTACCACTCCCCCATGAACATTCAGGTTCTCCTTCCCAAAATTGTATTGGTGGAGAGGACTCTTGACTCATTGGATAGCTTTTTTATCCAGCTTAAAATATGAATAGATACCACAACCCAGAAATCCTACTAATACTCTTGAAATTAAAAGTAATGTTTGCCCCATGCAAATATTAGCTAACTCCACCTAAAATTGTCAATTCATCAGAACACTAATGTAACTGAAAATTGGTATAGAAGGACTGTACATGCAAACTAGCACTACTCAGGTGACCCTGAGGACACAGATAAACCTCCAAGTGCTTCAACAACCCTCTAAAAGGACACAAATTACCAGCTGTCTGCAAGGAATATAAATCCTTCCATTCTCCACTATCCTGTCAGAGCTAAGAAGCTTCTTGTATGAGAAGTGAAACAACTTCAAAAGAGAAAAAAACCAAGACAATCCAGTTGCCTCCTGAAAAAGCACCTTCGGGACAACCATCACTGGATGACTGAGAATCTCTACAGACTTTTATTTAAAGGAAATGTGCTGCTCTTTGATTTCTCTCTCCCCTCTGTTGGCATGAGATTTCTCTCTTAAAAGATAATTGCTGCCTTTTTTCATTGCAGTTGTGATTTTACTGGCATAAACACAAGAGAAGAATGACTGTCTAGATCAAAAGCAGAGCATTCATGGGAAGCTGGAAGTCTTGATTTGCATCCAGTCTCCATTCCTGATTTCTCTCCACGTATTTAATTGCTTTTGTTGGAGACACAGTCTTTCCCCAGTTTCAGAAAACCTGATGGTGGCCTGAAGCTAAAGCACTCTATAAAAACAAATACTGCAAAGTAGGCTTTATTTAGCTTTATGTATTTTGTTTCAGTAAAGATGGAACTAATCTTTGTGCAATGTGTTCAATATGGGGCCACAAAAGTGTGTAATGTACAGTGAACAGTGTGGTTTTTCATCATTGTACTCCAGCCTGCAGTCAATGTGTTTTCTCCATGAAATTCAAATATTTCCTTGAGAATCAAGGAATGTGAATTCTTTATTTTCACCATTTAGACAAAGTTGGAAATCAAGCCTTTAAATTGATGTATTCCATTTGTTGAAGGGCCATGCATTCTCTTCATTAACTACTTGTGGAAGACCATCTTAGTTTACTAAAGAAATTTAAGTGGGAAATCATCCTTATTAATGTTTTATATTGTTAATAGAATATTTAGTAGGATTAAAAAAATGTAGGGCTTGTCATAGTAAAACTTTTTTAATGATAACCTAGCACTCTTTTAACCCATTGCTATTCTTTATCCAAGAATCTCAGAGAAAGAAAACTACCAATAAAGTTAATTGATTGTAGCTCAGGGTTGAAATGAAGAATCCTTGGTGTCGCTGAGCTTGGTTGTTTCCTTGCAGATATTTCATTCCCAAACCAGATAAAATCATCAGTGCTACCAAGAAATGGGATTTGCTCAAAAAGCAAAATTAGCATTGATGATGTTACCTAGTTTGGGTAAAGAAACCTCTGAAAAGAAACAACCAAGTTCAGAGAGCGCTGAGAGCCCCTCAAAAAAAAGCTACTTCATGTTCTGCCTAGAAGTGGGTAGAAGTAGAAGTTTCCATACATGTATTTCATTGTGCTAATATTTTGTAGTGGGTGTAGTAGTAGGTGAGACCAGAAGTCGGCAAACAGGCCATTTCTGGCCCCTGGAGGGCCTCTGGGGGGTGGGGAAGGCCATTTTCACCTCCTCAGGCTCTTAGAAAGGCTCTTAGAAAGCCTGGGTGGAGCGAAAAATGGGTCTTCTGGTCCCACCAGAAGTTGGCAAATGGGCCGTTTCTGGCCTCCGGAGGGTTGGGTTGGGTGGGGAAGGCTGTTTTCACCCTCCCCAGGCTCCTAGGAAGGTGTCTGGAAACAGTGTGTTTCCTGACTTCTGGTGGGACCAGAAGGCCTGAAAATCAGCTGGCTCACGTGCACAGCTGGCGGAGTTTAGCACCCGTGCCCACTGATATGGCTCTGCGTGCCACCTGTGGCACACATGCCATAGTTTCACCCTCATGGATATATACAGTATATATAAAGTTTGTTATCATACATTTTTATATATCAATGACTTTCTTATCCATTCGCTGATGTTTAGTATTTCACTATCAATATAAGACCAAGTCATAGATAATGCCTTCATACTTCCTGTATTGGCCACTTGATGAAGTACCATTGTTGACACATGCCCAGTCCAGGAAGCATTAGAGAAGGGATGAAGCCTCCATAATTAAGAGTCCACCACAGTATTAAATGTACCTTTTAAAATGGTTAATCAGAGTTGAAAGAGATTTTCTGACCATCTCATCCATTTTTATAAAAAATATATAATTCAAAATAAACCATTTTTGTTTGGTTTCATGAACACTTCTTTGAATTAAACAAGAAAAAAAAGCCAAAAGAGACAGAAGCACAAAGAGAATCTCGTAAAATCTCTTATCTATAATCAGTACCTCACTTCTCATTCCACTGAGCCCAATTCAACTGAATGAACGTGATTCCCTCCTGACCTTCAAATGAATTGTATAAAAGTCTGCAAAAGTCTTTGACTATGAAAAGACTTAGTAATTCAGAAACCCAACACAAAGAGAGCAACAACTTTGTCTGATTTGTGGTGTTTGTGGAAAAGTAAGGGAAAGCAACAATGAAGGTTAACTCATTCCATTTCTATTGCGTGCATTTAGCTTTGCTGCTAAGCCTTGACTATACAAAATATGACCTTTTATCTAGAATCATCATTATCTTCTTTTCCTATTCTATGTTTGTAGCTAAAAACCCAGTCTAAAAATAATTCTCATTTGACATGGTTTTCTGCTCTTTCACATTGATGCCTAAATGCCTAAATGTTTATATAATGACGAACAGCAGATTCCATCCAGACAAAGAAAATAGTGAAATCACGTAAGTGTGCATTGATGAGGAAGCTTAAAACTAGGCTAAGTTGCTGGTTACCTCCCTCCCCATAGCTTTCTTTTACTTCTCTACTCCTGCTGTTAAATTGGATTTTAGGTAATAAGTGTAGCTAAAAGTTTAGCGGGGTGGGAAATGGGGGGAAGGAAAAATCGGTCATTCTGTGACCTCAGAGAGCAAAAGCACACAATGGTACTGTAATTTTTTCCCCATTAGATAAGAGATATAGAGTAGAATATTCTAAGGTAAAAAAAAAAGGAAATGCAGAGTGACATAAGTACCATTGGGACAATTTATAACTATGAGGCTAATATTCAGACAATGAACCATCGTTCTTGCTTTGGTAGCCTTGCATCCTTTATGTAGACACAACTGGTAAAGGAAAGCTCACCCATTAAAATAATTTCATTGCTGACAGGTGGTAGCAGAGAGGCACTAGGAAGCTGCATTTTATCCATCTGTGCATAAACACAACATTAGCGTTTTCTGTAACTTTGTAAACAACAGATGCTTTTCTAGTTTTATTCCCCAACTGGAGCCACTATGAAACATGATACTTTCTCAAATGTCTCAGTTCTCGATGCTCAGTGCCTAGGACTCAAATCATGCAGCTGTAGTTCAACAAGATCCTGAAAGAGCATATTTTAAGATTTAGCAAGCTTTTTGCTGAATGAATGATAGATCATTCCTAAGCTTATCTTTATTCCTTTCCCTTTGTTTGAGAACAGTGACAGATTTCAGTGCTTAGTTAATTGAAATGGCCTGCAATACACAAAGTATTTCAACAACTAAATTATTTGCAAATGTTGAATGTGTCTTTCACCACAGTTAACTGGATAAAATAGTTAAGCTATTATTGTTGGCAAAGACACAATTAGACAGGGAAGGTGTATATGTGTTTCATTACCCATTAAAGGATTTGGGGCCATTTTATAGAAACATTTTCAGCCTTCAGGATGACAATCAGTAATTGGCCTGTTTTCATATGGCTATTTAAAATACTATCTAAATGCCTTCCTCTGTATTTTGGAAGTTAGTTTCAATTAGATCCAACAAAGTCCCTGAACAAAGAACATTATGGGGGACAAGAGAAGCAGACTTCAAAGTGGAATCAAATTTCTGCTAAATGTTAAGAAAAGCTAAACCTAAAGGTAAAACAGGGGAACATATTGCTTTAGGATATGATGAACCCACAAAACAGGAAAGAACAGTAGATGGGTCAACAGAAAGAAGACTGGCAAATTACCCAGTATTGGTCTCCAAATCAACCATTCTTTTAATCTGTTTAAATTGGGGGGGGGGAAGTATATCTCTATACAAAAGTCTACATTCAGAATCTGTTGATGTGCTCACTTTGAGGATACAAATAAACATTCTAATGTGGAGAGGGAATTCAATAGAATTACCTTTAAAATGAAATTGAAATTGAATAATGGTATTTAATATGTTGCTGCTCAGTTTACCACTGAGTTTACTGATGATACTTTAGGGCTTACAATAGTAATACAAGGTCAATGGTATTATCTGTTTTGTGGTAATATCCAGGTCCAGTTGTAGATGTGCTTTAAGTTCTAAGCAATTTTTATATCTCAAAGTTGGATTAAAGATGAATTTTCTAGCAATTAGCTCTAATAAGTGCACAAAAGTGCCTACCGTTCCTGTCCTATTGTTTTCTTTCATTATATATGCTTGTATATAATGTGACAAAATAAATAAATAAATAAAAATAAATAATATAACCTTAATGTTGTTTGTACTGTTTTATCATTTACAGTTCTAGGCTGCGTTAACAGAGGGATAGAATCAAGATCACGTGAAGTATTAATACCACTTTATAATGCCTTGGTAAGGCCACACTTGAATACTGCATCCAATTTTGCTCACCACAATGTAAAAAATGTGTTGAGACTCTAGAAAGAGTACAGAGAAGCGCAACAAAAATGATTAGGGGACTGGAGACTAAAACATATAAAGAATGGTTGCTGAAATTGGGTATGCCTAGTTCCGTGATGGTGAACCTATGGCATACGTGCCAAAGGTGGCACGCAGAGCCCTCTCTGTGGGCACACGTGCCATTGCCAGCTGCTCCTCCTGCTTCTATCGAACGCATGTGCACCGGACAGCTGCTCTATTCTCTAACCCTCCCTCCTTCCCTCTCTTTCTCTCTCTTGCTTTATTTATAAACCAATTCTTTTTCATTCTAAGTTGCTAACTAATAGGTGTTTAATTATTTATGAAAAGTGACCTTTTCAGAATGAAAGGTCACTTTTTTATATTTTTATGCTTCTTTGTTTCTTTCAGAGGTTCACTGGTCATATCCTAAAAGAGTGTCTATAGAGATTCTCAATCATCCAGATCATGGTTGTCCCAAAGGTGCTTTTTCAAGAGACAACTGAAGACAATATATACAATATATGGGCTGGGCTGTTTAATTTTTCTTTAATTCCGTTATACCTGGATAGACAATTCTGTTCACATAATCAGTTCCTTTGACAAACACAGGAAGCTGTAATTTAACAGATATATAATTTTTAAATGGAACCCTGGTGCAAACAAATAGCTGTTTCAGCAGACAATTTACCAGATCCCAGCATTGTTTAAAGCTTTAGCTACAAAAATTCCTCAAAAATAATTTGAATGCAGTTCTGTGGATAACAACTTTAATGTCATAGTATTTCAGGTGTACCAGCATAAATTGTGGTTCCTTAGTTTATTTTCAAAATCTGAAGGAAAGCAAAATCAGTTTAATAGTATAATGCTTATAATGAGTATGACTTTGCAAACTGACCTTAGATGTAGTAGTATTTTGGTCCATTCTCAACATCCACCTGGTAACTACAATGTACTGTACAGTACTACATTAAGGAACTACTGCTAAGAAGCTGGTCTACAAATTTAAATCATTTTTAAAAATTAAGTAATTTTATAGTTAACTATTATTATTTTGTACAGTAATAGATCCAGCGTGTAGTTAAATTAATTTGTTCAGCTACAGCTAAGACACTCCAGGTGTTACAAAAATTAATATGATGTCATTGACATATAGCATATTGCTTATTGTCCCTGAGGATCAGCATGAACAAAACATGTTGTATCTCCTGAGGCAAGCCTGATGAGAAAAGCATTTTAATGAAGATGCAAAACTGCTTTTCATTTAATGTTCCTACAGAAATTCAAATTAATTTTATTTATAAATATTTTTTTACTCTTTAGAGGGAAAAATAATGGTGCAGGACATTTCGCATTACTGCACAATGAACAGTAAAAGAGAAAGAAAACATATTAAGTGAGGTCAAATAATATGCCCCATTTCAGAGAATTCTTATCAGGGGACAAGGAGAAACAGGGAATGTAACAGCAGACTTGTTCATCTAAGAAACATGTAAGTGATTTAGGGAGTAGAAGTTTAGGTTTCGATGAATGCAAGAAAGAAAATCTCTCATCTAAACTTGGAATTTTTTATTTGTAAATTCAGGAAATAGAGTCTAAGGGGGAAAAAACCTTGCTAATAGGGTTTCATCAAAAATAACATTTAATTAAATAGAATATTGTTTTCTACTGGAAAGACTTCAATGCTAGCAATTAGAGCATAGAGAGATTCCTGGATTTCCTTTAGGTCTTTCCTTTACAAAGTTTTACAAGTTTTTAGTTCTAAGCAACCACACCTCAAAAAACAGCTGTGTTCTTTCTTTGTTGAAATATTATCTCCCAAGATCAGTCCTGGATTTTGATTATGGACTCAAGAAATTTTTGAGATGGTCATCTTCTGTTTAGCCATTGTGTATGACCCTTTCTGCCAACCTAGCAGTTTGAAAGCATGTAAAAAATGCAAGTAGAAAAATAGGGACCACCTCTGGTGGGAAGGTAACAGCGTTCCGTGCACCTTTAGTGTTTAGTCATGCCGGCCACATGACCACAGAGACGTCTTCGGACAGCGCTGGCTGTTCAGCTTTGAAATGGAGATGAGCACTGCCCCTTTGAAATGGAGATGAGCACTCTAAGTCAGGAATGACTAGCACATATGTGCGAGGGGAACTGTTGTGTCTGCGGGGCCCAAGCTGGGCCTCCTAGCTGAGAGTGTCTCAGAGAGAGAGGGGGAAGAGCCGAAAGGGCTTCCCTCTAAAGAATCTTCCTCTCTGGCTCCGCTCCAGGTCCCAGAGGCAGGCCAAGTGGAGGAAGAGGAGCCAACACGGCCTCTTTCCCCTGACCCCTCCTGCTCCTTCCTGGCAGAGCTCCCTGGCCAGCTGAGGGGAATCCAGTGTGATTAGATGCAAGGCAGCAACGCCGAGAGAGGCGTGTGCAGCAAAAGGAAGGAAGGGGCTGGCCCAGGAAGTGCTGAGTCATGGAGCCACACCCCACAGGGTATAAAAGTGGGTGGAGCTGCCTTTGGACTCCGTGACGGACAAAGACTGACTTCTGGGAGCTTCGGCTGTCTTATTTTGTGATTCAGACTTTGACTTCTGTTATTCCTGAACTGCAAATTACACTGGTCTGAGGAGAACTTGGCAGGCAATCGCAGGTTCGTTGCCAGGACTGTTATCTGTTGTCGGAGTAAATTGCTGGCAAGGAAAGTCAGCTCGCGTGTCTTTTGGGGTTGTGGTCGGGAGGGGACATAATAGGAACCTTTACCTTTGTGACCCTTGACCTGGCTTCTGATCTGACTCTGCTCAGAATTACTGACTTGTGTATTCCTGAATTGGTAATCAGTTTGTGTGTGTGTGTTCAATAATCCAGGCAATGGACAAAAAGAAGAAACAGATAAATATTGACTGTGCAACTAGGATCCTTAAAACTAAATATTTAGTTTTCAGGTCCAGTATGATGCACTCGAATGATTTTCAGGTGCCTCAGGGAATGGATATTGAGCACCAGTTAATGGTCGGTTTGAATGTAACTCTAAACCATCAGTAATAAATCTTGTGTATTATCCTTTCTCTCTCTCCCACCAAGGAAGGATTGGATATTTTCACTTTCTCTTCAGTTGGATCAGTGTTCCTTATATTTAAACTACAGGGACATTCTATAATTCTGATTTCTTATAGTTTAAATATTAGGTTTTATATTAAAATGTTGGGATATTTCTCAATACTGCTTTGTTAATTTTATAGTGTATTATTTTCAGCCATTTAGTCTCATGACTTCAATCTGGACAACATTTTTTGGGGGAAGCAACATGTATAATTCATTCAAACATATATACAAAAATACGTACTTTGGTTCTTCTGCCTAAAACCCCAGTAAAATACGTTTATCTATTTGCATATAGAAAGTGTTCAGGTCAAACCTGTGGTCTAAGCCTAGGCCTAAAGTTCTAAGGACACGAGTACATTGTCTTTTGGGACCATCTATTATTTTCTACTTGTATGACATGTTCTTCCCATGAATATTTATCTTTGTGTCACTTTGATGACATTTTTATACTCAGTTCCAGGACAAGTTTCTACATTTTGGATTTAATCTCTAAGTGAAATCTCTAGTATTCACTATTCCACCACACACTTTGACACTCAATACTTTTCTGCTTCCAATTTTCTTAGGTTCCTTACTTTGTGTAGCCAAAGTTCATTGCTGTTATAACTACGCTCATACCAGCCATACAGAATACCCATGCTAAGTTTTTATTGGACATTTGTGAACTGTCGTTGATACTAAAAATTGACCACATGCCATTACATAATTTTCTGATTTCTTGCACTATATAACCTATCATTGGGAAGTGGTTTTCCTACTCTGGTAGGTTTTATGGATAACCTAGTCTATGAAAATTTATTTATTTATTTAAAACATCCATCTTTCAGCCAACTCTGGGCAGCCTTCAATCAAAGATAAAAAAACATATAAAAGCAGTTCAAAAACTATAAAAAAATGATCAGATCAGAGGTGGGTTTCAATAGGTTCTGACCAGTTCTGGAGAACTGGTAGCAGAAATTTTGAGTAGTTCGGAAAACTGGTAGTAAAAATTTTGTCTGGCCCCATCCCCATCTATTCTCTGCCTCCCAAGTCTTAGCTGATTGGGAGGAAATGGGGATTTTGCAGTAACCTTCCCCTAGAGTGGGGTGGGAATGGAGATTTTACAGTATCCTTCCCCTGCCATGCCCACCAAGCCACACCTACCAAGCCACACCCACAGAATTGGTAGTAAAAAAAAATTAAATTCACCACTGGATCAGATGAAATATAATATATTTTTAAAAACCCAAAACCCTGGTATCAATCCATGGTAATGTACCATCATCTAATCTCCCAAAGCTTGAGCAACGAATTAGGTCTTTAAAAGCCTTAAGGTGGCTGCTGAACTTCAGGGGACAAAATGTTTCATAGGGCAGGGAGTGCTATAAAAAAGGTACATTTCCAACCTCCTGTTAAATGACAATATTTGGGGAAAGCAACCAGGACTGGGCACACCCAATCTGACTTGATAGGACGGGTAAATCTCCTTAGCAAAAGGCAATCTTGTAGTTAGTTGTCCCTGTGCTATAATGCTTTAAAAGTGATAATCAGCACCTAGAACTGTACCCAGAAAGAAACTGGAAGCCAGTGCAACTCACTAAACAGATAGGTTACATAAACAAACCTAAGGGCCCCCATTACTATGCCCACTACTACATTCTGGACCAGTTGAATTTTCTGAATCGTTTTCAAGGGCAAATGGGAGGTGACCAAGGCATGAGTGACCGTGACCAAGGCCTCTTGATCTAGGATAGGATGGTGACCCTATTTTGTTGTTCAGATTTTCTATGGCTCTTAGCTGATTAATCTTCAGCTGAGAACTTGCCATAAGGATGTCACGTAACATCAAACATTGTGACATTATATCTGGGACCAGTTCAGTTCCAGTTATTCCCTCACTTTATTTTCTGATAATCATGGGTTTGTTTTTAATTTTGTCTCTATATTACTTATTTCAAGGCCAGTTCTAAAACTGAGTTATATAAGATCCTATGTATATTTCACTCCCAAGAAAGCAGCATCCGCAGAAGTGGGTGTAAGTTTCTTATTTTTTGCTGCCTATGTGCAAGCATTCAACTAATCACTGGCACCAAATACAAAAGCTCAATCTTTAATATGGCTTCTATTTTATCTCCATTCTTAATTTGTTTCTGAAATCTATTCATACCCGGCAATATACTTTTTTGTGTGTGTAAGCAAAAATAAAATAGCCACATTTTTTCATCCCTAACACACAATTGCCTTTCTCCACTCTTTTTCATACAACTATAAAGTTCAAATGAGTAACAAAACAGGATGACAATGTTTTGACAAAACAGCATAAACTGTTCTATACTCAGCATGAAAAAATGACCTACAAAGAGGTTTCACTCCAAAGATTTGATAATTATTTGCTAGTTTTTAAAGTCAGAAATTTTTATACTTGCCCAGATATAATCTGCCAACATTTTGATCAATGTAAATGTATAAAAGTGAGTCTTCTTAAACTTATCTTAAATCGCTTTTAAAGGAATAGCAATAGCACTTAGACTTATATACTGTTGCTAGTGCTTTACAGACCTCTGTAAGCAATTTACAGAGTCAGGATATTGCTACAATAATCTGGGCCCTCATTTTACTGACCTTGGAAAGATGGAAGGCTAAGTCCACCATGAGCCAGTGAGGATCAACTCCTAGCAGTCAGCAGAATTAGCCTGCAATACGGCATTCTAACCATTTATATTACCAAAGCTCCTACTGTTGAATTCTACTGTAAATACAGGAAAACTGTTTCATTAATGAATGTTGTGGTACTATGTTTGGAGATATTTCTAAATGCAAACAGACCTGGCTTTATATTTTCCAGGCCAAACAGCTCATGAAAACTACTTCCAGTACGTTTACATCCATATTGTTCCCCAGCCTTCTGATTCAATTTCACAATAATTCATGGATATTTCATTATAAACATTGCATCAATAAAGGAAATCACTGGTGAATATCAACATATTTTATAGGTGTATGTGTATATATTTGTCTTAGTATTAGTCATATTTTAATGTTTACATTGATAAAGGCAGCTTTTCTGCCTCTGGGAGGATGTATTTACTTAGTACTACTAGCATGAACCAGAAAACTTGATTTAGGTGTCACCAAGTCAATGTCAATTTTTTGTTACCACACAGAAACATTATTTTCCAGGATGTTCAGTTCCCAATCTGGTCCTTTAGATATTCCAGTGCCACCCATTGCTACCATAACTGAGTCCATCCAGTTGGAACCTGGCTGTCCTTTAATTTCACTTAATTTCATACAAGCATCTTCCTCTTCTCTATTTTTCCATGTACTCCATGTACTTCTTTTCAAATCAGTTCTATATATGATATTTATTTCTTTAGATTAATTGCTTTCTTGTTGCACATCCTAGAATTCTTTTTCCCCCCTTAATTCTATATATGAAAAAGCATTGTAAAATTCTGGATTATCCTGAATTTTTATCCAGAAAAATTCCCTTTTTCTGTATAAAAAGATGGCTATTTCTGGAAAAAGCTATATCAGAGTAGAAGAAAAAGTGGTAGTTGCGATAACATCATAGTTCAGTTAATTTTAGATATTAAATATCCTTCTTTCTTGAAATACAGTTTGCTTTACTGTTAAATTAGCAAAATTTCTAGTTTACAAACATCCTTACTCACAACAGAATAACCAGGGGTTTGATTACCAAACAACAAAATATCTTAAGGTATGTATAAAGCATTTGTCAAGAGAAAGCACTGCAATATCAATCATTAGAGATGCCAGTGTTATATTCATTCAGTCCACATTTAGAAGTAAACTGATTAGATTCACATCTCTTTAATTCAAGTGCGATTTTTCACAGTGATAGAAAATTTACATTTTTCAGGCTTACAAATTTTACCAAAAAGACATATATGCTCTTTTAAGAAATGCAGACACATAAACACACACACACACACACACACACACACACACACACACGTAGAGTACTTGCCTATAAAATTGCCAAGAATCATACATGACTGGTGTGTGTGTTTGGTTGTTAAAACAACAACCACACACACACACACACACACACACACACACACACACACACACTATCATTACAGTGGAATATATATCATCTCTCTCTCTCTCTCTCTCTGTGTGTGTGTGTGTGTGTGTGTGTGTGTGTGTGTGTGTGTGTGTGAAAAATACCTATAGATGAAATGGAGCAGACATGTAGAAAAAGATACAAAAATTACATCAATGAAATGGCTATATCTAGTCTCAAAATTCAATAGATAACTTATTCAATAAGCTATCATTTTTAGAATAGAATAGAATAACAGAGTTGGAAGGGACCTTGGAGGTCTTCTAGTCCAACCCACCGCTTAAGCAGTAAACTCTACACCACTTCAGACATGTGGTTATCCAACATCTTCTTAAAATTTCCAGTGTTGGAGCATTCACAACCTCTGGAGGCAAGTTGTTCCGCTTATTAATTGTTCTAACTGTCAGGAAATTTCTCCTTAGTTCTAAGTTGCTTCTCTCCTTGATAAGTTTCCACCCATTGCTTCTTGTCCTACCCTCAGGTGCACTGGAGAATAGTTTGACTCCCTCTTCTTTGTGGCAGCTCCTAATATATTGGAACACTGCTGTCATGTCTCCCCTAGTTCTTCTTTTCATTAAGCTAGACATACCCAGCTCCTGCAACCGTTCTTCATATGTTTTAGCCTCCAGTCCAGCTTTTAAATCACATATACCTGTAGAACTAGTTTCTATTCAACTTTCCTAGCATCATCCATCTTACTTTCAGAGAAAAGTCAGTAATCCAGTACCATGCTCATGTTAATGAAGATTTCATTCAGGATTTCCTCCTGACTATGTTCAGTCACTTTTGATGTCTTTCACACCCCTTCTAATTGGCTCAGGATATTATAAAAGAAATATGTCAGTTATTAAATGCTTGCCTGGGTGCATGTATGTCACTAGAAAATCATGAATGATCCTACTTTATTGGTACAATTTGTTACAAATTAGGGTGAGGAATTGAGAGGGATAGAAAAAAATGCAAAGCAGAAAATAGACTGGAAGCCAATCCATTGAGGGTGACAGCTTGCTGAAAGAAATCAGGGAGTAAATGTGCAACTTTGATGTGGCTTTTCTTTTACCTGATATACAGGCGGAAAACACTTGTATGCTCAACTTCTCAGCGGGAATACTATTTTTATTCCAAGGAGGAAGGACTGAATGGGTTTCTCTCTACCATCTGTATAAATATTATAAGAAGCAGTGAATCTGTTTCAGTGCTTTGCAAGCCAAATTCAGACCTGCTACAAATGAGTGCAGCTCAATTTACTCTACTGAAGTGGCACGCTGTTACATTTGGCTTCATCGTCTGTAAGACTGTTCTTGATGTGACCTTAAATGAAACATGTCTTTGTTCTAAAGTTTCCCAGTGAGAAAGTGAGTGTTACAGACCATCATGTAGAGATTAAGGTTTGGAAAACCGAGCAGTGGGGCACGTCTAGGAAGAACTTTGACCCTCAGCTTTCTAAAGTCTAATGGGATCAACTTCTATTCCTTTTACTTAGAAGAAAGAGTATCTGTGCAACACTGCAGACTCAGTTCCTCTTTTCATAACATTCTTTGCAGAGGAAGCTCATCTAAATACACAAAAATCTTCCCCCACTTCTGTTCTTTAGTTGCATGTTAGGCACAATATAAACATGCTATTTCCCTACTACTTCTAATCCAGTGCAGCATGTCGCAGTCCCACTGATAGGGTCATGATTTGGTGATTATCTTCCCCAGAGGATTGACTCTGTCTCATAAAAACTAAATATAGGATTAATATTTTGGAGAAAACTCTTAAATCCTTAAAATGAGAAGCAAATATGGTTTACTGTTACAGAGAAATTTCTTGCAAATGTCAAGTGATAGATTATGCCAATGGGAAAGAAAGTCAAATATTCCTATTGACTCTTTTATGCAGATCCTTTGGACAAGAGTATCTACGTAGCCTTGGATGGAACTAAAGTGGTTATGCAATGGAAGTATAGGACTGCTTAGTATGGAATCAATAACTGTATTTTCCTTTATTACTATACAGCAGTGTGATCTGGCAACAATACAGATAAAAAAAGGAAATTGTAGAATTGTAGAAATTGTAGACTGTAGAATGAGAAGGAAATGTTTCCACATTTGAATTCAAACCAAATGAAACTACTTAATTTTAGTATTTTTTTTCCATTTTCTGAATTTTGCATTCATGTTCATCAACAATAATAAAAGCATGTATTTGAAATGTCTGTATAAAATGTGAACATGTGCAAAAATGAAATCTGTTAAGAGCAAAAGTTACATGAAACTGGAAAGAAAATCAAATGGCAAGAGAAATGTGCATTAAAATATGTACTAATTTCAAAGCAAACTTTTAACAAGAACAAAACCCATCAAATTTAGGACACAAAGCTTGAAGGAAGAAGAAATTGAGAAAAACTGAAATAGACAGGCTTGCCCATCCCTGGAATATGATAAGGATGGTTGAATATTCTATTTCCAGTCATTGTCAATATTAAATCATAAATATTTATTCTTCATGTAAAGAAAATATTGGATATTTCCATTTATCATCATCTCAAGGTCTCAAATGTACATTTTATAGGCTGTTTTATCCTAATATGTATTTTCTATGCAATAACTGTTCAAAATTAGCTTCCAATTCAACCACCAAATTTCTGTAGCTCATATATCTTCTATATACTAAAATAAAATATTGTAGACATTGTAAAATAAGTAGATACAGTAAAAATAACTCTCTATAATGTAAAGGGAGTATTTAAGTGGACAACATTTCTGCTATTTAGCAGATCACTAGGAAATGTTACGGAATTGAGAGGATAAATTTATTGTATACGTTGATTTAGAGGAAATGCATGACATAGTTAGTTGCCTTGAATTATGGAAGGTTTCAGATGAAGGTGGAATTAATGGTGGTTTATAGAATGTGATCACCACCATTTATGGAAATAAAATGAAAATAAATGGAATGCTTAACAAATGATTCAACACTGAATAGGAATAAGATGAGAATGTGTGAAGTCCCTTTATTATTTATTTATTTATTTATTTAATTAGATTTATAAACCGCCCTTCTCCCGAAGGACTCAGGGCGGTGTACAGCCAAAGTAAAAAAGAAACAATGTACAGTTAAAATAAATTAAAAAACTTATTATACAGTGTGGCCGAAATTAAAATAGTTAAAAATCTAAAAGACCCCAAGTTAAACTAAAAAGAAATTTAAAATTTAAAACTCGACAATTTAAGAAAGCCCCGCACGAACAAACAGATATGTTTTCAGTTCGCGGCGAAAAGTCCGAAGGTCAGGTATTTGACGTAAACCAGGGGGAAGTTCATTCCAAAGAGTAGGGGCCCCCACAGAGAAGGATCTTCCCCTGGGGGCCGCCAGCCGACATTGTCTGGCGGACGGCACCCTGAGAAGGCCCTCTCTGTGCAAGCGTACGGGTCGGTAGGAGGCATGAGGTAACAGCAGGCGGTCCCATAAGTACCCAGGTCCCAAGCCATGGAGCGCTTTGAAGGTGGTAACCAAAACCTTGAAATGCACTCGAAATACAACAGGAAGCCAGTGCAGTCTGCGCAGGAGAGGTGTCACATGGGAGCTACGTGAGACTCCCTCTATCACCCGCACAGCTGCATTCTGGACCAACTGAAGCCTCCGAGTGCATCTCAAGGGGAGCCCCATGTAGAGAGCATTGCAATAATCCAGGCGGGAGGTAACAAGAGCATGAGTGACTGTGCATAGGGCATCCCGATCAAGGAAGGGGCGCAACTGGCGAACCAGGCGGACCTGGTGAAAGGCTCTCCTGGAGACGGCCGCCAAATGATCTTCCAACAACAGCCGTGCATCCAGGAGAACACCCAAGTTGCGCACTCCCTCCTTTGGGGCCAATTACTTGCCCCCAACAGTCAGCTGCGGTTGCAGCTGACTCTATCGGGGTGCCGGCATCCACAGCCATTCCGTCTTGGAGGGATTGATCTTGAGCCTGTTCCTCCCCATCCAGACCCGTACAGCTTCCAAACACCGGGACAGCACTTCGACAGCTTCGTTGGGATGGCCCGGGGTGGAAAAGTACAGCTGAGTATCATCAGCGTACAGTTGATATCTCACCCCAAAGCCACTGATGATCTCGCCCAACGGCTTCATATAGATGTTGAACAGAGGGGCGAAAGAATCGACCCCTGCGGCACCCCACAGGTGAGGTGTCTCGCGGTCGACCTCTGCCCCCTGTCAACACCGTCTGCGACCGGTCGGAGAGATAGGAGGAGAACCACTGATAAACGGTGCCTCCCACTCCCAACCCCTCCAACCGGCGCAGCAGGATACCTTGGTCGATGGTATCGAAAGCCGCTGAGAGATCTAATAGGACCAGGGCAGAGGAATGACCCCTGTCTCTGGCCCTCCAGAGATGATCCACCAACGCGACCAAAGCTGTCTCCATGCTGTATCCGGGTCAGAAGCCGGACTGGAATGGGTCTAGATAGACAGCTTCATCCAGGTACTGGGGTAGCTGCCGTGCCACAGCACTCTCTACAACCTTCGCAGTAAAGTGAAGGTTGGAGACCGGACGATAGTTACCTAAAATAGCTGGGTCCAGGGAAGGCTTCTTGAGGAGGGGTCTCACCACCGCCTCCTTCAAGGCGGCAGGGAAAACTCCCTCCAACAAAGAAGCGTTGGTAATCCCCTGGAGCCAGCCTTGTGTCACTTCCCGGGAGGCCAGCACCAACCAGGAAGGTCACGGGTCCAGTAAACATGTCGTAGTGTGCAGCCTCCCCAGCAACCTGTCCACATCCTCGAGAGTCACAGGATCAAACTCATCCCAAATAACCTCCACAAGACACGACTCCGCCCTCCCACCTGGATCATCCCAATTTCGGTCCAAGCCATCCCGTAGCTGAACGATTTTGTCGTATAGATAACCACTAAACTCCTTGGCACAGCCCTGCAACGGGTCATCCCGCACCTCCTGATGCAGGAGGGAGCGGGCCACCCGAAACAGGGCGGCCGGGCGGTTATCTGCCGACGCAATGAGGGTGGAAGTGTAGGAACGCCTCGCCACTAGGTAGGTCATTGCCACTAGGTAGGTCCTAGAATAGGATCTAACTAGTGTTCGGTCAGCTTTGGAACGGCTGGACCTCCAGACACTCTCTAGGCGTCTTCTCCGGCGTTTCATTTGGTTGTTCAATATTTTTATGGATAAATAAATAAGAAATGCTTGTGGTCTGAAGATAATGCCATGTTGTCTGCAAACATTAATAGGTGCTATAAAATTATTCATGTTCTCAGACAACATAGCTTCATATGCGCTTTGCATCGTAGGATGCAGTATGGAATATGAATTTGTAAATTGATAGATAAAAAAAAACAAAGCAATTGTGTTTGACAAAGAAAATGGAGTGAACATTGGCAAGTTATTTATAAGTGGCAAAAGATACTTTAGAGAAATAAATGAATTTGTACTCAGTACAGTGACTCTTAAACTGTTTGACCCTTTTACTCCTTTTCTAAAATAAGGTAATTACTATTTTTAAAAAAAGACATACACAAGTGTCTCATCAGCAACAGTCACAAACTGGGTCTTCAACTCACCAACAAGACATTACAAATTGCCCAAATTATGCTTTTGAGAAGAACAGTCTCCAGTTTAAGACCCATTGCCTTGGTATAATGTCTATTAATGATGAAAAAGTGGTTGGAAAATTTTAAAATATAGACATGTTGGTAGAAAAGTAGTTGGTTTGTTGTCAGAAGTGTGTTGAAAAAAGCAAAAGTCTTGTGTGTACAAGAGCACACTTCGTGCGTAGAAGTCATAATGAGATATTTCAGCAAAGATGTAAAAATAAGAATGCAGTGGGAATGTGCTACTGAAGAAATGTATTTGATAAAACAAGAAGAACCTAACGCCAAAACTGAGCGAATGTGGATTGAACACAAAGTCAATGACCATATAAAAGAAGTAAATTGAGGTAATTTAGTCATACAGAGAAAATGTCTGAGATTGGAATGTTACTTGACTCTAGAAAGTCATTCAATAAACATTCCATGATATTTGAATTAAGAAGATAGAGGAATGTGGAGTGGACTATGCTCCTATGAATGCAGAGCTGGCACAGAAACATACAGTGAGACTGTGTGCATTAATGGCTCTGTGTCAGGTCGGAATGTGTTGTTCATATTTATAAGTGACTGAATAAAGGGTTAGAAAATAGAATTATCAAATCTGCAACACAACACAAAAACTGGGGGAATAGCAAACAGGTGAGGCACTAAGTGAATTAACCGTATGATGAAACTTCAAAAAAAATATATCTTATCAGTAAGACTTATTTTTTGCAAACAGAACAGACTTCATTGAAAGGTAGTACTTTCTTCTTTTCCAGAAGTGCTGCATTTAAACACAGGAAAGTCAAATATGAGATATACTGCAGGCATGAATTCTTCCACTAAGCAGAGAAGGGAAGGACCATAAGAATTAACTCCTGAAGGAATTTCAATCACTTTTTATTCTAAGTACTGCAGGAGGAACTGTATCTATTACATCCTGTGTTGGACTGTACCTCTTTCCATAGCCACAAATATTTGCATTTTGCATCTGAATATTGGAATAAGTCTGTTAGAATATTGAATAGATACTTAGGTAGCTATATAGAATTAATATGTATATAAACCTATATTCTGCACAAATATCTTTCAATGAAGATAAATTACTGCCTCTCCATACATTACCTTTTTTAAAAAAAATATTTTTATTCAACATTTTTCACATTTAAAATCACAATTACACTTTTACAGCTTTCTGTTATCAGAATTTTTTCTTAAATTCATCTTATCCTTCGGCTTATTGTGTACATATACATTCTTATTTCTTAAATAGTAATTATCTAATATATACAATATATACATAACTACTACACTCTAAATATATATTTTTCCTTCTATTAACTTCTCTTAACAATCACTATACATTGATTTTATACTTCTTTTCCAGCCAGTTATACCACCTATTTCATGTCTCATAATATACATTACCTTTAATTATGTTTCTAATCTACGTATATTGTAAAGAAGACCCATGTTTGTCACAAAAACTAGGGAATAATTCAATTAAATGTAATTTTATATTTAATTTAAATATATGCAATTCCAAATACTTGTATTTACAGCCATAAGCATCTACCAATCTTAAAAAGTTCTTAAAATAACTATTTACTCAAAATGATTGGAACCTTTCCCCTGTCAGTTTCCTAGTCTGGAATAGATAGCAATCAAAATTAATATTGTTGTCAACAAATCCTTTTAACTGTTCAAAGATTTTCACATTATTTAACTATAATTATTATAATACTTACAATTATTGTATCACTGGTATGCACAAGTATTATAGCTCATATTTACAATATGTATACTGAAACTAAGATGTAGGGTGAATCATTTAGAAAGATGCTTTGTGAAGTAACTGAGCATCTTTCCAAATTCATTGCCCAAAATATCAAGATATTACATCTACTCTAAAGTTCATCTTTGTAATTTCAAAGGTTTTTCCACATCATCTTAGTATGTATGTATACGAGTATGAAGACAATGTTGACATACCCCAATAATTAGTTAAAGTCAATTATTAGGACTACAGAAGTTTTTCTTTAATAATTTCCAGATACACAATAAACATTTAAGAACTTACACTATAAAGTCCCATTTAAGAATGAAGAACTGAAAAACTTCAATTTGAAGGGTTCACTAAATCAGTTACTCAAATTAATAGATACCCTTGAATTGAGCCAAAGATTCAAGAGACTTTTGCCCATGTATGCAAACACTTTTTATTGAGCTGAAACTCACAGAATTATTTAATTTAATTTAATCTAATCATCATAATTCAAATCTAGTTGACTTGTATCCTTCTATTACTCTAAAACTTACATTTTTGTTTTTCCCCTCAATATTATGAAAAACATGGCTTCTTGTCATTTTAAATTGTTTAAATATTGTTTGTCTGATCATTTTTATTTTTATTTTTGCTTCAGGCTATATCTTTCCTTGACTGTCTTCTGCATCCTGAAGTTACCTGATGATCACTTTGTAGCCATTCAACCAATGATTTAAATAGAAATGGGCAATGTGTTCTCTCTAGTTATGTTAGGACTACAATTCCAATCACTATTCAAAACATTGGTTATTTGACACATTAGCCTTCAAAACATGCAGAAGGCCACATGTTAACTATTCTTGATTTCAGTACTAAAGTAAACATTTAGTAGCTTTGCTTAGGCAGTTACCTCTCCTTATATGTCATGCTTATGACTATTAGAATATCTTTCAAAATATTTCTCACTTTTTCCACCTATTGGCCTTGGGCCAGGGCAAACAATCTGTCATACATAAACATATATTTTAAAAAGATCACAGTAGAATGTTGTAGTTTCATCTCATACTTTATTAACATTTCCCTTGTCATGTTTAATATGTGAGCATTACACCTGAGCTTCCTGTAGTTTCAATCTTATTATCATTTCAATGAAGCCTTTAATCCCATGCCACTAAATCTATATCCCTCTTTTTTTAAAAAAGGAAAAAAGGTCTTAACACTAGTAATATTCCACAGCATTATGAGATGGCTAATTAAAGTGATCATCCACTTTCTCATATTATTAAAGGTCACCTTTTGTAGTCTGTTTTTGTGGCCTTTGGATTTTTAAAAGAAAAGCACTACTAGACATCTTATGCTTAAATCAATACATGTTACCTCTATCCAGTGGTGAAATCCATTTTTTTCTACTACCAGTTCTGTGGGTGTTGCTTGGTGGGCATGGTGTGGCTTGGTGACCACGGCTTCGTGGGCATGTCAGGGGAAGGATACTGCAAAATTTCCATTCCCACCCCAATCCAGGGGAAGGATACTGCAAAATCCCCCATTTCCTCCCCACTCCTGGGGGAAGGATATTGGAAAATATTCATTCCCACCCCACTCTGGGGCCAGCCAGAGACTGTATTTGCCAACTATTCAAAATTTCCGCTACTGGTTCTCCGAACTGCTCAAAATTTCCTCTACCAGTTCTCTAGAACCTGTCAGAACCTGCTGGATTTCACCCCTACCTCTATGTAATATGTTTAGAATACAGTTGTAGATGAAATGCTTCTTTTCATAGAGTAGGACTATTTTTGTGTTCTAACTGCATGCTACAGACAAACCTTAAACACAAATACATTTCTATTTTTATACAAAGTCATTAAATTTTCACTAAAACAGTGTTGAGATTAACACTATTGTATCATTAAAAAGAAGAGAGTACAGTGAATAAATGCATTCTTTTAATACAGTTAATGACTGATTATTCTGGAAATGGAGGATCTTACCAGCCTGTGTTGATCAACATTTATTTTATTTCATCAAGCATGTATTTTATGACAGATACTGGTGTAAACATAATTATAAATACATGAAAAAGATACAAATAAAAGAAACCATTAGGACAGGAACAATAGGTACGCTGGTGAGTTTATAAACACCTCTTACAGACCTCTTAGGAATGAGGTGAGGTCTACAGTAGACAGTCTAAGGTTAAAATTTTGGGTATTTGTGGAAGAAACCACAGAGTCAGGTAGCGCACTCTAGGCGTTGACAACTCTGTTACTGAAGTCCTATTTTCAACAGTCTAGTTTGGATCAGTTTACCCTGAGTTTGTGTCTATTGTGTGCTCTTGTATTGTTTTCGTTGAAGCTGAAGTATTCATTGGCTGGTAGTTTATAAATATCCCTAGATTAAGTGATGTTACGCATGAATAATGTCAGTAGAGTAGATAGAACTGTACTTAGGCTGTGCTTCAATTAGTACAAGTTAGGTTAGGTCATCCCCATTTTCTGGAGGTTCTACTTGGGAAGAGGGAAAAACACATCTCAAGTAGGATGATCACAACATAGAAGCTTTTAAGCAGAAGGTGATTATATCAGTTAATTGCTTTGGCAACTTATTATCACAGAAGATGGGCATAGAGATTGGATTTTCCCAAAGTATGAAATTGTCCTTTGGCCAAAATGAGCCGAGGAAGGAAGGGCAAAGTTGTATAATTATCTGATATGTTAAAAATTCTTGTGGGAGTTATACTCAACATGCTGCTGAAAGACCAGAATCTAAGTAATCTCCATTTCAGTCCTAATTGCAATGGGGTTTTTTGTTGTCTTAATATGCATGAACCAGATTTACATTATCAACATGAAAATGAAAACATTTGTACAAATCTGATAAGAAAAAAAATGCCAGTTGCACTGGGAGATCAGCTGTGTGAAGGATGCTATTGGAATTTCTGATTAGAAAGGAAAAAAAATTGGTTTGGGGCCAATAGTATCTATTAATTTATTTTTAAGGAATCCTAGTAAATCAATAAGAACAATCAGAATGATTCCTATACTTCATAAGCACATAATTAAGGCAAAGATCAAAGAAATGTCATCTTGCAACAAGAAACAGAACATATTGCAGCTTTCAGGGTTGCATGATGCAGAGTTATTGAGTATTGTAACACAGTGAAGAATATTATACTTCACTAAAGGTTATATTATATAATGTATTATACTTCATTAGTGTATGCTTTAATACATAATAATTGTATAGTGTACAGTATACCACATTACCCTATTACTATATATGATTCTTTTTTTTTTTAATTTGAATTTATATCCCATCCTTCTCCGAAGACTCAGGGCGGCTTACATTGTGTTAAGCAATAGTCTTCATCCATTTGTATATTATATACAAAGTCAACTTATTGCCCCCAACAATCTGGGTCCTCATTTAACCTACCTTATAAAGGATGGAAGGCTGAGTCAACCTTGGGCCTGGTGGGACTTGAACCTGCAGTAAATGCAGGTAGCTGCTGTTAATAACAGACTGCATTAGCCGGTTGAGCCACCAGAGGCCCTAATGGCTACAATACAAATAAAAATTCTGCAATAGATGTATAGACTAGTGATAGATAAATAACATACACATAAAGAGACAATGTTATCAATTTCCTGTTGGAATAACCAGCATTGTGCAAACCCAGAGGAAAAAAATAAGCAAATAAAGTAAGATTAGAAGGTAAAAGAAAAGTTAGCTAGATTCTCCATATCTTTCTATCCATGGAAATTGTCATATCTGATAAATTTCATATTACTTTCTATGTCACTTGCACATAGACAAAAGAAGTGCTAAAATTAGTTCCCTCCTCCCAGCACCAAAAAAACCCCAAAAACAAAAAAGAGAGGGCAAAATAAGAGAGAAAGCTGTAAAAAGGAAGTGAGAGCTGGGGAAAAAATAAAAGCGGTAACAAACTAAATGAAGATGAAAAAAAGAGGGGATAAAGAAAAAAGGAAAGATGTAAGAGACACAATTTCAACCTTATAAAATGGGTTAAAACCCATTAGGAACACAGCAGCTTCAAAATAACAGTTCATCTTCAAGCTATTGTTCAATTGCCTCCACAATATTCAGCATAAATACATGCAGCCATATGAACCTTTTGTTCCAGAATGTAAGACGACCCTTGTCAAATCACAGATAATTATTTGGGAGGAAAATCATTTCAACTTATTTGCAGAAAAATATGGTCTTATTTTACAATCAGAGGCAAGAGTGGTCTACTTACAGGCTTCCCATAGGAATCTAATAAATCATGAAATAGGAATAGAATAGGAAAAATAGAAAACAGAATAGGAAAAGTAATCTGATCTATTACTTGGATCGAGCAGAAGTCTTTTTAGGCTCTTGCTTTAGCTTGCACTGTTTAAAAAATGGAGTGTGGCGAAATTAGGGATAGAATGTATTAGTATTAATGGTCCAGGTGGTTTTAGTGAAACGTATTGTTATGAATTCGCAATATATATCTCATACTATTTCATATCATTCTGCAGGGTCACTCTCAAATATCATTCCCTTTGTAATTGTCATTCTTTTCCTGAACCTTGTATTAGAAGCAATATGGTTTGGGCATTGCTTTGGTAATTTCAAGGGCTGCTTTTTGAACTTTCTCATCTGATCTCAGTTGTCAGCCTTTTATTTCATAAACTTTGCGCTTCCGGTACACCCGGTGAATAATAATTGCAATGTGCCTCCTTAAGGGCTACAGATAATTGCTCTTTTTCAGCTACCTTATGGCTATTATTCAGGTACATTTTATCATTTAGCATTCTGCCAGTTTCTCTAATCTTGAAAAATAAGGCTTTTATGAGTTTTTGCTATAATATTCCCTTTATTAACTATGTTAAGTTTAACATAGGAACAGTACAAATTGACACACCATTGAAAAGTGCTCAATTTCACATTAATTTATGAACATTTACTTATACTATTCCAACATAATATAAATAGCCATCAATTTCCCAGGCAGCTTGCTATATAAACCTGATCAAAGAAGACAAGTGATAAGACTTGGGCTCCTTCTTCCTTCTACTGAATCAATCAAAACAAAAAACAGTGCCATTCAATGATTTCCTGTATTATACTGTTTTTCTCAGAATTTTTTGTCATAAGTAGCATCCTTGTGTTGTTGCACCACAAACTCCATTCCTTAGGAGCACTGTCATTTACATATAAAACTATGGAGCTTTTGCTGCTTTGATTGGGTTGATCCAACTATTCATTTCTTTCCAATATCTGTTTATATTGATGGAATCTACTCAGTGGTCTCCTTGGAGAGTAGGTAGGAGACAGTCAAAACAGTCAAAATGGTGGTGGCAGTAGAATGCTCGAAGCGGGTCTGTTGTAATGTCTATACACTTACAAAAGGGAAAGGGAGGGTATCAATTGTGCTATCATCTTGATTTCTTTTTCATCCTTCTCCCTCTTGGACGTCACAGGTTACACTAAAATGGGCCAGGGCCATGATGGTGAACCTATGGCACATGTGGCACAGGTGGCCCATGTAGCCATATCGTTGGGCACACAAGCTCAGCTCCGGCACGTATGCGCGCACTGGCCAGCTGTTTTTCGGGCTTTCTTGGGCCACCAGAAGTAGGGAAACAGGCTGTTTCCTGCATCTGAAGGGCCTCGGTGGGGGGAAGCCTGTTTTTTGCTGTCCCCAGCCTCCGGAGCCTTTCTAGGAGACTGCGGAGGGCGAAAATTGCCTCCCCCCTCCCCGAGGCCCTCCAGTTTGGCCCGTTTGCCAACTTTCGGTGGGACTGGAAGGCTGTTTTTTGTTTTTTGTTTGCTGCCCCCAGGGACCAGAGGTTGGCAAACGGGCCGTTTTTGGAGTTTGATTGGCTATTGTACATATTGGTAAGAATAACTTTTAAATGGTCTCTAGCATGCAATGCTAATCTTTTACTGTTACCAGTGCAGTATACTGATTATAATGCAGGGAGTTCTCATTTAGCGACTGCCTTGGACAACAACCATTTATTTGTGATGATGAAATAATTTTATGACCAATGCCCATATTTACAAACTTTGTAGTCATCTCTCATAGTCATGTGTTTGCCAGTATAGTTAGTATTTGACATCCTGTATCTAGTCCTTTCCCTCCTCCCTTACACATTGGATATATTGCTTTATTTTTAAAATAATAATTGGATTAAAGATTATAATAATAATAGAAAACTATGGTAATACAAAGAAAGACAGAAGAATAGAAAGAGTAAAGTGTTCAGAAAAGAAAAAAAGAGGGAAATAGAAAAGTTTTGGCAATGACAACAGTTTGGTATTACATAGTACTTTCGAATAATGTATTGTATTGTATTATGTCATACTACAGAACAGGGTTGGGGTTGTTGCCTTTCCCCCCTGCTTTCTATAAAGTATCTGATATGTTTGCATTGTTCTATTATGTTTCTGGCAGTTTGTTGTTAAAATTGGGCAATATAACATTCATATATTAAGATACAGTATATGGTTAATTTGGAAACTCTTTTTACGTTCTTTAAATTCTAGTAACATTCTAAATAAGAAAAATGATAAAAGCTAAAACTAGATATAAGAAAGCATACAAATGAAGAAGCACTGAAAATTTAACCAAAATATGTGCAAGAATATGTTTACCTTCTTTTTTTACTTTTGTCTACACGGAACTTTCTTTTTTTAAAAAAATACCAATACGCTTAGCATTTCTGATAAATGTCAACTATCTTTTTTACATTTCCTTCTACAACACTGTTAGATTTTGTTAATTATCCTGTACTGAACTTACTCTTTAATACTTTAATTCTCAATAAATATTTCAGTTAAATAAAAAGTCAGAATTTATGCTGATTATGCAACATAAAAATGCAAAGTTCAGCATTCAAAACCAGAAAACTTTGGAAAAATTATGCCAGATTATATTATTGAGGCTGATTAGATCAAACTCTTCTCCATTTTGCTTAGTAAAATGGGGATACCTTTCACATTAGCTACAAAGAATAAGTCACAAATGACATGAAAATTTAGAAATCATAAATATTTATTTGTATATTATAAAGTCGGGATGGCATAGTGGTTGAAAATGCAGTATTGCAGGCTAATTCAACTCACTGCCAGGATTTCAATCTTTACTGGCTCAAGGCTGACTCAGCCTTACATGATTCCAGGGTCAGTAAAATGAGGACCCAGATTATTGGGGGCAATATACTGACGCTGTAAGCACTTAGATAGTGCTGTAAAAGCAATATGAAGTGGTATATAAGTCTAAGTGCTATTGCTATATTTGTTTCAGTGGTGGGTTTCAAAAAATTTTACTACCAGTTCTGTGGGTGTGGCTTGGTGGGCATGGCATGGCTTGGTGGGCATGGCTTGGTGGGTGTGGCAGCAGAAGGATACTGTAAAATCTCCAATCCCTTCCCACTCCAGGGGAAGGTTACTGCAATGCCCATTTCTTTCTGATCAGCTGGGACTCAGGAGGCAGAGAATAGATGGGGGCGGGACCAGCCAGAGGTGGTATTTGATGGTTCTCTGAACTACTGAAAATTTCCACTACCGGTTTTCCAGAACTAGTCAGAACCTGCTGAAACCCATCACTGATTTTTTTGCTAGCTATTCTTCAAAACTAACCCAATCCCTCTGCAATTTGGATCTCTTCCTAAACAATCTAACTATAAATAATGGAGTTGTTATGATAGTAACATACAGCCAGTGATATTTGATTATAATTATTTATTTTATTAAATAGCTTATAATTAGTTCTTTTTCAGCCCGAAAGTAACCTCCAAGGCAATAAATCAAAAAGAAAAGAAAATATTTTTATATCATCTTGATTATAACAGTGTTATGCTAATCAAAATTCATATTTGGAAAGGATTGAGACAAGGATGAAGTCAAACTAATCTACAATTGGAGGCAATTCTGCAATATACAAATGAGCGGAACTTCCAAAGTAAACTTCTAGTAACATAGTTGACAAAGTCAATTTTTAGATATCCTGATCACAGGCCATTGAGGGTTGAATAAGTAAAAACCAGGCTAGTATTTTCTACACTTGAAAACAAGGGAAAGTTTCTTGTACGAGAACTACAGAGAAATTAAAAAGTGAAACATATATGAAATTTAGGTAAACCAAAATTAAATACCGTACATGTACCTTTGAAATGTTTGTTTTTATTTTTGCGTATGATTTCAAATCCAGAATTACTTGTAATAATAATAATAATAAAAACAACAACAACAACAATAATAACAACAACAACAACAACACCACAACAACAACAACAAGAGAGTTGGAAGGGACCTTGGAGGTCTTATAGCCCAACCCCCTGCCCAGGCAGGAAACCTTATACCATTTCAGACAAATGGTTATCCAACATTTTCTTAAAAATTTCCAGTGTTGGAGCATTCACAACTTCTGCAGGCAAGTCGTTCCACTGATTAATTGTTCTAACTGTTAGGAAATTTCTCCTTAGTTCTAAGTTGCTTCTCTCCTTGATTAGTTTCCACCCATTGCTTCTTGTTCTACCCTCAGGTGCTTTGGAGAATAGCACCTGAGCTATTCTTTGTGGCAACCCCTGAGATATTGGAACACTGCTATCATGTCTCCCCTAGTCCTTCTTTCCATTAAACTAGACATACCGAGTTCCTGCAACCGTTCTTCATATGTTTTAGACTCCAGTCCCCTAATCATCTTTACTGCTCTTCTCTGCACTCTTTCTAGAGTCTCCACATCTTTTTTACATTTTGGCAAATAAAACTGGATGCAGTATTCCAAGTGTGGCCTTACCAAGGCATTATATAGTGGTATTAACACTTCACGTGATCTTGATTCTATCCCTCTGTTTATGCAGCCCAGAACTGTGTTGGCTTTTTTGGCAGCTGCTGCACACTGCTGGCTCATGTTGTCCACTAGGACTCCAAGATCCCTCTCACAGTTACTACTATTGAGCAAGGTACCACATATACAGTACTTGTGCATTTTGTTTTTTTGGCCTAAATGTAGAAGCTTACTTTTTTCACTGTTGAATTTCATTTTGTTAGATAGCGCCCAAATGTTCTAGTCTGTCAAGATCTTTCTGTATCTTGAGCCTATCTTCTGGAGTGTTGGCTATTCCTGCCAGCTTGGTGTCATCTGCAAATTTGATGAGTTCCCCATCTATCCCCTTGTCCAAGTCATTGATGAAGATGTTGAAGAGTACTGGGCCTAAAACAGAGCCTTGGGGTACTCCATTGCATACTTCCCTCCATGTGGATGTAGTTCCGTTGAAGACTACATGTTGAGTGCGGTTGGTCAGCCAGTTACAAATCCATCTGGTGGTGGTGCTGTCTAACCCACATTTTTCTTCTTTATCTAGTAGAAAATTAAGTATTCATCAAAGCCTATAGTGCCTTTTTCTCACCTTTGGAATAGAGAAAACTTCATATCATGGGTCATGTCTTAATTACCCTCAATTTGGATTATGCATGTTCTTCTGCAGATACAATTAGTGTAGTTCTTTGTGATTAAGGAGTGTGCCGATTCTTAATTGGCAATATTATATTTTGAGTGTGGGTAAAATTAGGAGGAGGAGACAATGATGGGTCTGTGTGAAGTTTGGGATGATTGCTTCTCCTCCAGAAAGCTTTGAATGAAACTTTCCATGCTTCAACTGTTGTGCAAAGCAAGAGTTGTCCCCCTTTCAGTCCAAAGCTTCTAAATCCAATGTGAAGCAACCACATAAATTGTGCTATGTGAGAAGGCTAGGAGACTTTTCCCTTTAACAGTGGCCAATATACCCTTCAGGGTAAAGAGTTTTGGTGCAGGGTATGGAGAATGCCATAGTGTATGTCATTTTAAAGACCCCTTAGTATTTGGCAACTCCAGTATGTGCTACAGGAAATCTAGTATGTGCTACAGATTTTGAAATGTAGACCTGCATGTTCTAAAGCAGCTATTGACACTTTAGTATCAGTGCATAATTGATGTCCCAGAACCATATGAGGGAATTTTCTTGGAACTCATCTTAAATGTATTTTTGCAGAAGGGTCAGAGCCGGAACGTAAATTAAGTGGGGTCAGAGTTGGCTTCACTTGAAACATACTGACATGAAGCTCCTAATAAACAACTGGATTTCTTTTGAAGCTTGGCTCATGATTTAATTAGGGCATCGGTCGGAACCCTGACAAATATTTCTTTAATATACACTTCTCTTCTTCCTTCCTTGCAAAAAACAAACAAACAAACAAACAAAAACAAACAGCCAAGCTAATTGAAAATAGATTCTAAACAACTAGAATACTAGTAGGATTTCATTTTCCAACCTGATGTTACATGTGGTGGTAGCAAATGTCATTCACTTATTATAGTATTTCTTTATCTAAAGCTTCATTGCACAAGCTCTAGAATGAAAGTATTTAGGCCCAGCTGTCATTTTTGAACCATTTCTACATATAAAGGTTTCAAGTTCAAATCCCATGCTTAGATTTAATTTCTTGTGCCAGCTGACATTGGAACCAATTTATAGTGATTGTGCCATATGGAGCTTTTACTGTCCCCAGTGGTATGTGGAAAGAATTATCTCCAGAAAGAAAATTCTGCCTTTCATATATTTGATGCCAAATTTCTTAGTCTTTATTTTTATCCTGGTTGGGATTTCATAGGTTATCATCTGGGCAACTCAATTAATTTTGAAACTAATTTGGCATTATTGTCCCATTTGTGGAAATAGAATATTAAGGACACATAGGTATTTTGTGATTTATAGTTTTCTAAATAACCAACTTTGTAAGAGTCTATAATTGAACCACCTCTGATTATCACATTTATAAAGTCTTTAGCTTTTGAAGCTTTCAATTAATGAAGACTCTCCTCACTCAAAATATATATTGGATATATTATATAGAATACTTTTAGTGTTTCCTAATGTCACTTTTAGTTGGATTACCTTCAGTTAGAGTGATTAGTTGGAAAAATGGGATATTTTTACTGCATCCTACAGTTGGGCTAAAAAGCGAAATCTTATCAAATCTTGGCTGGAAGAATCAAAAGCGATTCAAGCTTTCTTAATTTTGTTATCTCTTCCCTTCTCTATTTCTGTTTTTTTTCCATGGCATTAGACACACAGTCAAAAGCACATTCCTGATTTTCAGTTCCATGTATTAAAACCTAAGATTGTATTTGAAAAAAACTATTCACAAAGTATTTTAATTTAGTCGGATCAAAAGATTTGCTCCTTGAAGCAAAACAGCTGTACCTTTTGCTCATCTATGTAGGGAAAGGAGTGACAGAACCTGGGGAAGGAGTCAAAAGAGGGATCAACGTAGAATCTCTATATAATCACAAGTTTACTAAATCCAACCTGCCTTGAATTATGTTGACCCTTATCTAACTCCTAGCAGATGCTGTTAGTTGAGGATATTCCTGTACACAGACATAAGTAGCAATAAATCCATTTAATTGGATCTTACCATGTAAACCTGATCCTTAGCACTTGACAGTTCACATGGTTGCTTTAAAGGTTGTCCTGGGCCGTTTGCATGTGCACACAGATAGCACTTCTGGGACTTTCAGCAATAATATAATCTATAACTGCATGTTCAAAGAAGACTTTTACAAATGAGTCCTAAACCACCTTTTAATTTTTTTGCTGGCTGTTTGCACACACACAAGAAGATTTATAAATATGTGACTTTTATGGAATGGGTAAAGAGAAAGAAAAAAAGGAAAAAGCCATAATAGTGATGCCTGACAATGCACTGAGAAGGAACTGATAAATCTTGTTATATTGAACACAGATAAAAGCCAACAATGTTTGAATTGGATACAATTGACCACAAATACCAAAACAATGTTCTACAAATGTGATTATTGCCCTCAAGGAAATAACAATGAGCCTTAAAGAAATAAAAATATGCCACCTTTCTGGATTTCCTTTTGTGGTTTTAGCACATGTTTTATGACTCACTCTAACAATATTAGTGAATGAGTACTTTAGTGATGGTAACATGCTAAATTGTATAATAAATTGGCTGAGCAGTCTTGCCAATGGCAAGAGTAAAGTGGTAAATGGATACAGATGGAATAAGATGGTGACAAGTGGATTCTCAGTAGGACCTATGTTCAATCTAATCAAATTCATATGCTACAGCTGGGCATAGCTAACCTCCTAAAGCAATTCTGCAGAATCTCGGTAATTGTCAGAGTTAAGATCTACTGTATTTCATCATATCATAAGTGAAATGTTATAGTTCTATAACATCTAAGTATATTTGAATGTTGGTATCTGAAGTGCATACCTGACACTATAACATTAGTATAAATGAATACAGATGATCCTCAACTTACAATTGTTCATTTTGTGACCGTTCAAAGTTACAACACTGAAAAAAAGTGACTTATGACTGCTTTTCACACTTATGAACATTGCATTTTCTTACAGTCATACGATTTATATTCAGATGCTTGGCCATAACCATTTATGATGGTTCCAGTGTCCGTGGAGCATATGATTCCATTTTGCGACCTTCTTACAAGCAAAGACAATGAAGAAACCAGATTCACTTTTTTTTATTTATTTATATTTATATCCCGCCCTTCTCCGAAGACTCAGGGCGGCTTACAGTGTATAAGGCAATAGTCTCATTCTATTTGTATATTTTACAAAGTCAACTTATTGCCCTCCCCAACAATCTGGGTCCTCATTTTACCTACCTTATAAAGGATGGAAGGCTGAGTCAACCTCGGGCCGGGCTTGAACCTGCAGTAATTGCAGGCTGCTGTGTTCTAATAACAGGCTTCTAACAGCCTGAGCTATCACGGCCCCTGTGATAGCCACTTAACCACTGTGTGACTAACTTGTATCACAACTACAATGATTCACTAAACAACTGTGGCAAGAAAAGTCATAAAATGGAGCAAACTCATTTAACAAATGTTTCACTTACCCAACAGAAATTTTGGGCTCAATTGTGGTCAAAACTCAAAGACTACCTGTACTAAAAATATGTTTCTTCTGCCCATTATAACATTAGATTCATTTACAAGCAATTATTTTCATTTTCAGTCAATCAATACTATTGATGCTTTTTATTTGTTATTAGAGTAAAATATTTCAGAGCTATTTCTTATATTTATCTATGAAAGTTATTTCAATGCATTATAAACCAAAGTATGCTCTAATGGGACAATCGATTAAAATCAAATTCTAACTGAAACAAGGCATTCTTTCTCTATTTTTTCTGTTTGATGATTAGCATGACCATACTTTCCTACCAAGATCTATGAGCTACCCCCCAAATAATCCATATTCTCTTTTTGTTGTCAGTAATTAATGTGCCCCATATATTTGTTTCCTAACCAAGGAATCATATGCACAATGGATCTCTGCAAATCTTGAGGTCACAGCCAAAACCTAAATCACAATGTCAATAGGAGGTAATGCTGAATTAGAAATAGATATCTGTTCATAAAAGCAGCAGCATCTTCTTACCTCTATAACATAACATAACATAACAACAGAGTTGGAAGGGACCTTGGAGGCCTTCTAGTCCAACCCCCTGCCCAGGCAGGAAACCCTACACCATCTCAGTCAGATGGTTATCCAACATTTTCTTAAAAATTTCCAGTGTTGGAGCATTCACAACTTCTGAAGGCAAGTCGTTCCACTTATTAATTGTTCTAACTGTCAGGAAATTTCTCCTTAGTTCTAAGTTGCTTCTTTCTTTGATCAGTTTCCACCCATTGCTTCTTGTTCTACCTCAGGTGCTTTGGAGAACAGCCCGACTCCCTCTTCTTTGTGGCAACCCCTGAAATATTGGAACACAGCTATCATGTCTCCCCTAGTCCTTCTTTTTATTAAACTAGACATACCCAGTTCCTGCAACCGTTCTTCATATGTTTTAGCCTCCAGTCCCCTAATCATCTTTGTTGCTCTTCTCTGCACTCTTTCTAGAGTCTCAACATTTTTTTTACATCGTGGCGACCAAAACTGGATGCAATATTCCAAGTGTGGCCTTACCGAGGCATTATAAAGTGGTACTAACACTTCAAACAATTGTAGTTATTTGTCCACAGGAATATAATGAGGACTTTGGTGCTTATGTTGATTAATATTGAAAAAATGAGAACATGAAAAGACTTTGAACTCTAGAGAATCTTGGAGACTCTAGAAAGAGTGCAGAGAAGATCAACAAAGATGATTGGGGACTTGAGGATAAAACATATAAAGAACGGTTGCTGGAACTGGATATGTCTAGTCTTATGAAAAAAAGGACTAGGGATGACATGATAGCAGTGTTCTGATATCTCAGGGGTTGACACAAAGATGAGGGAATCAATCTCTTCCCCAAGCACCTGAGGTTAGAACAAGAAGCAAAGGATGGAAACTAATCAAGGAGAGAAGCAATTTAGAACTAAGGAGAAATTTCCTGACAGTTAATCACTTAATCAGTGGAACAACTCGCCTCCAGAAGTTGTAAATGTTCCAACACTGGACATTGTTAAGAAGACATTAGATAACCATTTGTCTGAAGTGGTGTAGGTTTCCTGCCTAAGCAAGGGGTTGGACTAGAAGACCCCTGAAGTCTCTTTCAACTCTGTTATTCTAAAGTTAAATGACTAAACAGAAGAAGAAAGAAAGAAAGAAATACTAGGGTATTACTTGACCTTTACAATGATAAGGTGGAAGATAAAGAAATGATATAAAAGCTTACTGACTTACAATATCACAGTCTGTTTTGTAATGGTATGTGGGAATGATCTTAAGAGCCCTGACAAAAAGATGTTCTCTCAGTTAAGAGAGATCATAGCCCACAGCTACAAAGACAGTAGCTGTTGGGTAGAGTATGACACTCAAGAAAGATTCTCCCTAAGTTATTGGGCTGTAAAGGTGACAGCAGGAGAACTGTACCTTCAAACTCCCAAGATTCTGTTAATGTAGCTTTACAACAAAGTAGACTTACCTTATCCAGCTTTTCTTCCTATCTGGTCTACCTGGTAAAACTGTCAGTTTTGATACCATTTGGTATTCATTTCTAAAATGTCGTTGCCCACATTTAGCAATGAAAGAAACTCCACATAAATTGTGGATTGCAAAATACATTCCTGATAATACAAAGAAAAAGATTTATTTCTTTGAATTAACTCCTTTGACTTGTGCAAATTTTGAAAGGTTTGTCAGCAACAGCATAGAAGTTTTGCCATTGCCTTTTTCCAGGATTTGTCCCATTTCCACTATTACCCATAGCACCTGTATCTCCTGGAGGAGTCACAAGCTGTCTGGGGAATTCTGGGAGTTGAAGTTCTCCAGGCTTAAAGTTGCCAAGGTTGGAGACCCCTGTCCTGGAAGACTTTCACACAAATATTAACCAGGCTCAGCCCTGCTTAGCTTCCAATCCAGCCCAGAGAGAGTCAATCAGGTGAAACTATTTTTTTTTGTTGTTGCCCATGTATTGTACAGAAATTGTATCCCTGTGTAAACTAATGTTAATTTTACTTCTACTAATTATCCTCTGGTAAATACAGCTTTAATGATTACAGGTATTCCTCAGAGCAGATGTTTCCTGAACAGTTTGGGATGCATGTTATCTTTTCTGAAACTGCTTTTACAACTGTCTCCAACAAAAGGTTATATTTTGTTGCAGTCAGTTTTAGTAAAAAGCTTTCCCACAGCTGGGTTTTAGAATTCCAGCAGGGGAATAGAGTAACCTATCTCTTAATTGATTTATTCATCTACCAAATCTCCATCCCTGGTGGACATCTATGCTAATCAGTCTTTGAATATAAATGTAAAGCCACAACATAGTAAGCAGTCATGTCACACCAAATCACAGCAACTTCTTCTACTACTTCTTCCATGTCTAGATCAAACTTTAAACTGCCAGAATAAAACCAACTTGTTGAGTTTGTCGTTCGCCATTAAATAAGACATTATCGGTACATGTTTTTGGTTGTAGCTGACATATCAGCGCAATAGGCTGGGGTCTGTGTGTCTCCACATTCACATAACATGTTATTATCTGCTAAGAGCTTCCACTTAAGCCTATTGGTTTTACATTTAGGCAACTTCAACTCTCAGCCTATTCAGGGTCCTCCAAGTACTATAAGAAACATCACATCCTTCAGCCATATACACCTTTAATGTTATTCCTTGCTCAATGGTCTCCTTCCATCTTTTAATTCAATTTTGTTCTTGTGTACCCTCAGTAATGTTTGGTCTTGCCATAAAGCTGTTCCTAGATCTGAGTAAGTGGGCTTGGGGCATATGTCCATTCAGAGGATGTTGAGGAACATCTTGCTTAGTTCTCCAGCATCTGCTGCTATTTCTCTCCTGATCTTAGATAGAGCAATGCCAATATTTTCAACATCTGTCTGCCTTTGATGAAATATAGTTAATAACATATTTTTTATCAAACACATTTCAACATTGTCAGCATTAGAAAATACATCTTTCACTGTGATTCCTTATAACCCTAGTTTTTGCCTTTACCATGATCCCACAATCAGTGATTTTGAAGGAAAAAAAATCCTGGCTATCAAACAGTAAAAAATGCTACTAAAATATCACATTTGCTTTATGTGGATGATGATCTGCCACTTCGTAGAAAATCAGAAATTGAAATCCAGTGCTTGCCAAACACTGTAGCAATGTTTAAAACATAACAATGAAATTTGTCTTAGAGAATTGTGCCATAGTAACAATAAAGCAGAGTGAAATGATGAACAATAATGGAATTGTAATGTGAAATGGCCAACTATCTGGAGCCATCAAGATGAAACTTACAAGTATATCGGCATGTTATAGTTGAATAGTATCAAGCATGATCAAATAAAAATGTGATTAGTAAAAAATACATTCAGGAGTAATAAAATTACCAAAGATATAATTGAACAGTGGAAATATAATTTCCAAATATATAATTGAATAGTAGAAATATCAAAATCATCAATTCTTGGCCATATCTGTAATAAGATGCACTGCTGGAATTATTAAATTGACACAAACCGAATTGGATAGTTTGGACGGAAAAAACAAGAAAACTGGTGACTATTCACTATGCATTATTTCTCCATGGTGATAACATAGATTATGTCTGCCCTGCAGAAATTAAGACAGGTTTACTTCAGGTCAAATAAACTGTCAAAGAAAAAAAGCATGCAGTGGTTGATTACATAAAACACAGCGAAGAACAAGCATTGATGTAAGTTAAAAATTGACACTTACTGAATGTACAGGAAACAAAGTATGAATTTAAAAATAATGTAATAAAAACATGAATAGAATACTGGCAAGGGAAAACATTACAATGGTCAATTTCTACAAAAGATTGAAGGGAAAATGGACAAAGATAAAATGTGACAATGTTCTAATCTGAACATTCCTTTTTGTTCTTTGCACTAGCAATTATAACAAAATATTTTGCAATCTGTGCATTTTTTTATTAATTTGTACTCTTTGCACTACTGTCTGTATATAGATATTTTGCATATTCTTGTTTTCAGAATAAAATTATGTTCAGTAAATACATCGAAATAGGAATATGAAGTTTTCTTAGACAGCAATATGCTCATTAGAAGGAGTTAACAAAACTCTATGAATGTGCAATTAATTATACATAGACTTGCCTACAGAGCCAATTTGGTGGAGTGTTTAGGGCCATGATAGCAAACCTATGGCATGTGTGCTCAAAGTGGCACGCGAAGCCATGTAGCCTGGCATATGTGGCCTTGCCTGTTTGTCTTCCAAGTTTCTGGCGCACATGAGTGAGCGACAATCAGCTGTCCTTCGTGCACACAGCAGTGCTGAAAACTGGTGTGTGCATGCACACTGGCCAGCTGATTGTCAGGCACGCATGTGCTCCAGAACTGGGAAGTCTGGCTTTACTGGAGCGTGATCCATTTGCATGCATAGTAATGCCGAAAACCAGCCTTTGCATGCACGCCAGCCAGCTGATCATTGGGTGCATATGTACCCTAAAATCCGAAAGTTCAGCTTTTCCAGAACGCGGCCCTGACGAGCGCACATGCGCATCCACTCGGTGCTGAAAAGGTTCACCATCACTGGTTTAGGGCATCAGGCTAGAAACATTAAGGTGTTCTGAATCTTGCTTTAAAAAAGAAAACTAGTCCTGCATTAAGTGTACAGCCAGCTGGATGATCTTGGGCCAGTCATCTTCTCTCAGTCCTACGAAGGGGGCAGTGACAAAACACTTATGAAAAACTCTGCCTAGAAAATTGCAAGGATTTATCCAGGCAACCTCAGAGGATCAGTCCAATTGAACAAAAGAGAAGGGAAAAAAGCATTGAAATCTGATGCAATTGCATCTGTAAGAAACTCAACCTACCTCCTTCTTATTTGTGTCCTATCTGCTCTTATTTGATGTGCATTCATCAGGTGAATATTTTAACAGTGAAAACTAAAAATGATTACTTACAGTCATCTGTAAGCTATTTATTCTAATATAGCATAGGAAAGAATATATGGGTGGACTGGCTGCTATATTTCTTGTTAGCAATGATTTTCACCTCTGTTCCGCTCTCTAGAGTTTTCATTAAGGTGTTTGTCTGTCTTCCAAAGAAAGACTCTGAATCTCGTTTTAAACAAGAAAGCTAAGATGTATTTCTTTTTTTCCTCACAAATGAGAATCATTTATAGGCCACTGGGATTGAGGCTTCTCATACAATTAATCATATTTTGTCTAATCCCAGGCTTTTTGGCAAGATTGGTGTTTCCCTTAAAACTGGCCTTTGTCTGAGTGAATCTGTCATTGCAGATTTAATTCCCATTTGAAATCACTACTTTTAGCTTGTAAAATAATGCTTTCTATACCAAATGATAGTATCACAAAGAGCTCTATGTCTTTAGGATGCAGTAGGCAGAATTAATAAATCTAAAAATCCAGCTGCTCCATTATGGGTTACATTTTCTATTAAGAAACATAATATAGTGCACACATTGCTGAATACTCTTCTTGCATGACTATCAATGACCCATAATCATAAAATTATACTTAGTAGACTTTTAATTGATTAACAGCTTGATTTTAATACTTTCTATGACCAGCATATTATCATCCATCACTTCTATGGCTCTTTGGGATATTCTGCTCATTTATCTGGCTCTATCAGGAGTTGAAGTAGGAAATACAATGTCAGTAACAGACCCTTACACTGATGTTAATAAAGACTGCTGGATCTTAAACTACAAGGTATCATTAAAAGATTTGTATGGGAATAAAACTGGGTCTTACCTTAACAGAGTTAAGAATATAACCTTGGGGTTTGTTTATGATCTACATAGCTTAACAAATGAAATTTAACATAGGTGAGTTGAGCAGCAGCATTTCGTGGTGATAACAGTACTGCTATAAGAAGTGTATTGAAATAAATAACCAAGATTGATAGCTATGAAATAAACCTTGTCATGGTCCTAACCTAACGTGTGAACATAGAAATAATCTCAGATGATGATTAATCCCATACATGAAATCAAACATTTTTTATTTATGTGGTCTTCTGTAGTTGTGCATATTAATAAAACTTGGACCAAGGTTAGTTTGTGGTTGAATAGCCTCCAAGACAGCAATATGGAGCATACAGGAAATTGTAAAGTGGGATTATTTGTGAGCAGCATTTCAGGTGCTCTAGATTGGTGGTTTAAAAAAAGGGAAAGAGAAAAAAAAATCCATTTAAAAATGAGGAAAGATGGCCTTTTACCTTCTATAAAGTCAAAATCTGTCATGCACTTTCCCCAGTTCTTTCTTCCTTTAAAATAAGGGGTTGTTCAGACATTTTAAACATTTTGTAGATATACTTTTGTTTTGTTTTTTAATTATTATAGGATAACAGATGGGTTATCCTATCTTGCTCCCTCTGAAGCCTGCCTGACTGCCCCTGCTTCCTCATTGGGGGAAAAAAAACTTCATTATGTTTTCCTTTCAAAATTAACTGATGCAAAAGAAAATGACATACCTGTCCCAGTTAAATAATTATGACAATTATACTACAAAAAACATGACAGTGCACTTGTTTCAGCTAACATCCGTGAGAGAAAATGACATCTTTGAAAACCAAAAAAGAAAAAAGAAAAACCTTTTCCTACAAAATTAAATCAGAATAGTTTCATAAATGCAAAACAAATATAAAAGCCAACATTGAAACACAACTTCAATTAACTCCTGCTTTACTGCTGCCTTTGTAGAGAAATGCAGGCCATTTATCTATGTGCAGCATTTTCTTTAGCATTGTAAACATGCTCAGTAATACTAACTCCTGGGGATGAATCCCAGATCTATGCTGAATCATAACTTCCGCAAGGCGTCAGCATCTCTTTTTCTCATCTGGCGATTCAGTGAACACTAATCTTAACATTGACTGAGGATTAGGGAGATGGTGGGAAAATGGAGAGCCTCTTGTACCCAGCAGTCCTTATAACTGCTAATTTACTGCATGATGCTAATTAAATGAAGCTGGCTTCATAATAGGAGTGTATGGTGTCTGAGTAGGAAAGCTGTTAACATAATTATATCTGTTTCACAGAGGGTGTAGCAAATTGCAATTATTAGGAAGCTGTGTGTTACTAAAGTGTGCCACTTTACATACTGTTGTTATTTGTGCTCTAAAATCCCAACATTCCTAGAAATTGTGTAAACTCTGGGACAGAGTTTTTCCTTTTATTTTGTAAATCCTGCTTTATAGAAGTGTCTCCCTTCTGTTCAGTGTTCAAATACAAGGATTTTTTTAACTATTGAAGTGAAAGAGGTGATTGTTGATAACTTTTCAAACTGAGTTTACCCCGAGATTTATCCTTAGAAATTAGAGGATGTTGAAGTCACTCTTGAATTAAATGGGTAGTGTTCAGAAACAAAGTATTCACAAATCTACAGTAGCCACGACACCTTACATTTCACTTAACTTTATTAGCACTTAGCTTTTCCCAGAACCATTTTCAGAACAAAAGTTTTTCAGAAATCCAGGTCTTCAAATACAATTTTAGTACAATAAAGCCTCAGGCATTCCTATATTTCATCTCTAAGATCACATTTTATTCATCACAGGGTTAAAAAAATAAAAACTAAAGAGATCATAATCCCAAATTTGTAGCATAGACCAAGATGCAACAATGAAAAGAAAGGTCCAAGTACCTGTTGTCCTACCAGCCTTAAAGGAACACAGCTTGGTTTCTCACAAGACTCCTACTTCTGCTGACATTGCAGACCTGGATGCTCAAAGATTTCACAACCTCACAAGCAGACATATCCAGGTCATTACTGCCACAAAACTTTGCTGGATATTAGGTGGTCTCAGTATGCTTGCCACTGAAGTTGCAACTAGATTGTAGGCCATCTCTGTCCATTTCTCTGTCCATTATGCACCTCTCGTATCTGACCATTTCCTAGGCAGTATTTATTTCCCCAATTTCCCAAGATAATTGTCACATAACTTTACATATCATGGATTAACTTGGTTTAATTGTTTTATGATTATGTATTTATTAAATATTATGATAGATTTCGGGATTTGTACATTAGTTAGAAATGTTGACTGGACCAAAATATAACCCAAGTAAGTAAGGAAATCATATTTTATAACTCAGCAAAATATGTAAGCCAAGCCTTATTAGAGATACTGATTTTTAAAATCTACCTTTAGAACCTAGATTTACTGTGCCAATGCTTCATAACTCAAACCTGAAGAGTAAATAGGACACAGAGTTAATTCCCATGTCCCATTATTATCTTAGACAAGCTATCTTCTCTAAACTAAACTCTTGTCTAGCATCAGAAAAATGTATTGGGAGAAATACGCTTTGGAATGCTCTCACAACAGGCAGCTGTCATAGGAATATAACAGGGACTTATTACTGAACATTCCATGAACTGCCAAACTGCTCAAGTTCTTTTGTCAGAGATTTACCACATAGCAGTAAAGTGGATAAGTAAAAGCAGTCACTAATCAAACATCACACATTATTTTCCTATTGATCACAAACAAGCTTTGTGATAAGAGTACCAGTAAGTTGATAGGCATACTCTGAATATGTGTGTGACTAAGCCCCTAGACCTTTTAAGAATATGGGAGATACACTGTTTGACAAAGATTATTTTAGCAATTGTTAACAGTCAAGGGAGGATGAAATTGAATTAGTAAAACATCACTTCAAATTTTTGAAATTAAAATCACACAGTACACTTATTTCAGTGTAATGTAGAGAAGGATAATGTTATCCCATTCCACTTACTGGATAAAATAATTTGTAGTCAGCTCTGCTACCTGCAAGTGCCTAATTTATTTAAATATACTGTATTCCAGTGTCTCATTCAGTTCAAATGATTTTAAGGATTTATCCTTAGACTGACTGTGCTTGTTTCAACATCTGAGGTTGAACTAAAGCTCACCAATGCATCTGAATTCCAATTCTTAAATCAGTTTTAGCCTACTACTTTAATGAAGTGATAAAGAAGATAAATGAGACTTATTTAGCAGCCAAGAAAGACAAAGTATTTGGGGAGAGGTGAGGAGGAGGGTCATTGATTGACCAAGAACTAGGAGGACTGAAGTGTGAAGGTTGCTGGAAGACATCAGAACACAAAACAGCCACTTGGATAGTAATGTGTCTTAATAATCATAATAATGAGCTGGAAAGTGAAAGTTATCCATTTCTACTGAATGTAAGGGAAGAAGAATCATATTAGACATTTACAGAGATGAAATGTAACACGTTTAATTGATGTATCATACTCTAACACTTCTAAGAGTCAAAAAGGAAGCTGAACGGCCATCTAAAGTGGTATAGAATATATTCACATCACAAGTCCAAACTGAATTAAATATGCTTTTATATTCAAAATTGCCAATGCTTGCAGCATTGTCATGTAAGAAATCAGATCACATAGCTTTCTTTTCTGCAAGGCAGCCATTTTTTGAGGGCAACTAGCTAGTATTAAACAGAGTTAATAATCTTCTAATCTAAACCATTAAATGGCCCTATCTATTCCAAAGGCATAATTAAATATGATTGTGTTGCCATAGATTCTGTGCAGCATGAAAAAAGAATAGATCTTGATTGATTGATTTCAGTTTAATTTTGAATAACTTTGGATTTAAATTTCACTGAGATCTGCCTTTACAGACATTTGAATTATGGTCCCGCCTGTTTAGACCACATAAAAGAAAGCCATCTGGATAAAAAGCAAGATTTATCTTATTTGACATCCTGTTTTCCTGGTATTCTGGAAAACCAATATGGTAGATGAAAAGACTTTCCTTAGTTATTGCTTCCCAGCAGTTCCAATACTCAGATTTAAACTGTTGCTATATAGAGTGTTTGAAGCCATTATAAGTCTCACAGATGATGTAGCAGGTAAAGTGTCTGCTTGCATAAATGGTACTTTATTGTATTTGCTAGTCATGATTAATTAAAATAAATAAAAAAGATGCTGTTCTGCTGATATCCTACTACTAGGCTCCTTAAAGACAATTGCTTGCCCATTGGTAAATACCGAATGCTACATTAGAAAGGGTTTGCCTGAGTACAGATAGTACTCCACTTACAATTACGTGGAGGACTACTTATTCTCCACATAATTGTACCTGTACAATTTGAGCCCAACATTTCTGTTCCTAAGTGGAACATTTGTTAAGTGAGTTTTGGCCCATTTTATAACCTTTTTTTGCCACAATTGTTAAGTGAATCATTGCAGTTGTTAAGCTAGTAACATGGCTGTTAAGTGAATCTGGCTTCCCCATTGACTTTGTTTGGCAGAAGTTTGCAAAAGGGGACCACATGACTCTGGGACACTGCAACCATCATAAATGTGAGTCAGTTACCCAGCACTTGAATTTTGATCAAGTGACCAAGGGAACGCTGCAACTTTCATGAGTGTGAAAAATAGTTATGTCACTTTCTTCAGTGCTGTTGTAACTAAATCAACTGTTGTAAGTTAAGGTAAGTTTTAAGTACCTGTATATTAATTAATAATATACAGTCCCAGAAAAAAACAGATGCTTATTTCTAATATGTAAAATAAATGTTTGTAAAGGACCCCACAAGTCTAGGTTTAGGATACCTTCTATTCACTCCATGCTCAGTAGCAACTTTGTAAAAGCCAAGAAGGGCCGGAATAGCTCAGGCTGTAAGGAGCCTGTTATTAGAACACACTAGCCTGCAATTACTGCAGGTTCAAGCCCGGCCCAAGGTTGACTCAGCCTTCCATCCTTTATAAGGTAGGTAAAATGAGGACCCAGATTGTTGGGGAGGGCAATAAGTTGACTTTGTAAAATATACAAATAGAATGAGACTATTGCCTTATACACTGTAAGCCGCCCTGAGTCTTCGGAGAAGGGCGGGATATAAATGTAAAAAAAAACAAAAAAACGAATTAATATTAAATCACAGTAAGAAATAAAATTATGATCCCTCCTAATGACATTGATTATTTGTTTGGCGTACAGCATCTGTAGAAATCATGCAATCACTGATGGACAAGTTTAGTTTAAATAAAGTCATTGTCCATGTATATGGTATGAGGACAATACAGTATAGAATGCCATTGATGTATTAAAGAGATGTCATGAAACTACACCCCTAAACTTACAGATTTTACTCCCACCAATAAATGATCCAATCATTCTTGTCCACATAAATAGCCTAGGTTTCTACCTTCTTTTTTGTTTATGTCTTTATGAACAAAGATACTCTTTTGGTTTAAATAATTTAATTTAAATTCTAAGATTATAAAAAATAATAACTAATAACCCACATATTTGGGTGCACAGTACTTTTATGAGACTTGGGGTCTAATATAGAAGTTCCCAAACTTTATCAGTTCATGGTGTCTCAGTAATTTCTACACAATGCTCCTAGGCGAAAATTATGAACTAGTGACTATGAGATTCCTGTGATTTTGCTGCAGCATCCGAGGGCATTGAGGTACACAGTTTGAGAACTGCAGGTTTAAAATATAAGACACTATTGGTAGAAGCAGTTCATTAAATTTAAATTCTTTATTTGGAATAAATCTGATAAAATGTTTTCTCCAGAGGTAGATTTCTCTTTGGACAAAGACATAGTCTCTTGCAGGGGAATGAAAATTTTCTGGACTGAACATGAATTGGCTGAGCGGTATGCCAGATTGCATTTTTTCCCAAAGTTGGGGGAAAAATTACATCTGATTTCATTTTATTTACAGTTGAAATTAGCAATAGCAATAGCACTTAGACTTATATACCTCTTCACGGTGCTTTATAGCCCACTCTAAGACAGTGTCAGCATATTGCCTCCAACAATCTGGGTCCTCATTTTACCCACCTCAGAAGGATGGAAGGCTGAGTAAACCTTAAGCCTGTTGAGATTCGAACTGACAAACTGCTGGCAGCCGGTGACCAGCAGAACTAACCTGCAGTACTGCACTCTAACCACTGCACCACCGCAGCTCAAATTAATTAATATCATGATTTTCCAGTCATGTACGTAATCATTTTTCCCTTTGGTAATGTTACAGTTTGGACACAATTCTTAGAAGTTTCTAGAGATCACACCTGTGGTTTGTGAGATCATATATTTAATCTTATGGGCCTCAGATTCATTGGTGGGCTGCCGCCGATTTGGACCAGTTAAGGTGAACCGGTAGTTCCAACCAGTGTCTGGGCCTGCCCACCCACACTGGCGCTATTGCGTCCTATATAATCACCATTTTTTTTATGCTGTCCACATGTGCATTCACATTTTCAGTTCCAGGCAAACCAGTTGTTACAGTATGCGATGCCCACTTCTGCTCAGATTGTATACTTTTTTATAAGAAGAGAAGAGTTCTAATGGTAGCAAAGAAATTTGGTGCTGAAATTTCAATGAAGTAAATTTATTCAGAAGACTTGCTTGTAAATTGGCTCATTAAGTAGTCCCAGGTTAATTGATGAATGAGACACTATTTATACAAACCTATTTCTATGAAGAATTGGTTGAATAATCATGGGGGACAACAAGTGGGAAGGGAGTCATTGAGATTATAGTTTTTGAAATAGGAAGTTCTAAGTAGGCTTTTAATGTTCAAATGTTTTTTTGGCTATCGGTCCCTAAAGAAGGGAATGATGAATGTTTTATGTATTCTAAAGAGAGAACATTGAACAATTGTTTTTTTGCTCAAATGTCAAATTTCAGGCAGTGTCATGGACATTTGTCTCACATTTGCCTCACATTTATGCCAAAATGACAAAGCATGCTTTTGATATAAAATTCTGCTCTTTGTAATTTCATCACAAGACACTGCCTACCTCCATAACCTGCAGACACCTAGGGGTGGTATGCTTTTTGTTATTTCTTTTCCTTTGGGGCAAGGGAAAATCCTATCACAGACTTTCATGCGCAGCATCAAGACTCACCCCGAGGGATGAGTTTTAATAGAAGATTCATCTTTCTTTCTGCTGTGAATTCCCCATTTTGAAACGGATGATTTAAAGTTATTTGAAATCTACTGACTTGATGCCATTTCAGCAGAGTTTATTAGTTTATGAAGCTGAACAAATATGTCTTGTAGAACAAAGACAAAAAGCATGGATTTTCTTGCAACAGCAGTGGGTCAGAAATTTAGCTATTGCTTGGCTATTGGCAACAAAAATGAAATAGTTCAGAAATTCTTTTGAATATGTTGGTTGAAGAGAAAAGTTGGGTACAGCAGATCTCCAGAAAAAAAAAAAGAAATATCTCTGTATAGGTTTATGTGTGCATGTGTGTTCATGTGTATAAATGTAGGCATTTATTTGGTAATAAATTTCTGTTTCAAGGCTACTGTATATCTGATGATAAAGTTAGGTCACACAGTGTATATGTAAAAGTTACTTTGTGCTGAGTTCATCTGACATAGTACTTCTGGAGATTGATTTTTAGTGTACTTATTGATTCTTCTTTATTTTTCCTTTCTTGGTTGATTTTTTTTTTAATTTGAAAGCTGCCATGAACTTCAGGAAATTAAGATATACCTGGTTTCAAACAGAATAAAGAAAGTTGTGTTTCAAATAAGAAATAGGTCTAGATCTTTTCTATTCTTATCAAAGCCATCCATCCCTTGGAAATAACTTCCACTTAAGTAAACAAAGCTTCCTCCAGATAAGTGGGTATAGATCTAGCACAATACATTACCTTAGGCAGGGGATCAGGCAGGAACATTGCCACTTATGTACCTTAGAAAATTTTGATTTCTGTAAGAGCCCATGGTAGCTGTGCTTGGGTTGGTGTTGAACAACTTCATCTGGTGCACTAGTTATAACTTTTTCCTGGGTTAGGAAACATGACCACTCTTATTTAGGTTACCAATTTTTAAACTACCATCATGTACTCCTTCTAGATTGAACCTAGAGATACCATGGAAGCTCATGCAGCCTGGGTAATTATGAGAAGCAGTCAACTTGCTCATGGAAAACTGTTGCTTCAAGAAGTACATGGAATACAGCTTTCCTCCTGAGTGCTATTTAAGGGGCTAAATTAAATCCTCTTTAAATCTCCACATGACTGGGAACTGAATATTTTCAGGAATTCTCTTCCCACTGATTTTTTTTATACCTATTAAGATTATGATTATGGTGAATTATATTTTAATCCTGTTATTACATTCAGGAATGTAAGCCTCTTAGACTTAGTTATATTTTGAGTAGTGGGTAAGCTTAGTAAAATTAATAAAAAATAAATAAAACTATGCAACAGATACAGGATAGGGGTGATGACATAAGAAAGGAAATATAATACATAACAAAATTTCACTCCTAATTAAAAATTGGTGTGAAATGCTCACCCTGTCCCATCTTTTCACCAAGTTTCCCACTGTTTCTAATTAACAGATTCATTGACCACCCAGATTGTTATAATTCTATACAATGTTTCACAATGATATCAGGATGTCTTGAGTTTAATAGCAGTTAATTAATTCAATTGACTGTGACTTGGAATGTGGCCATCTTCATATGCCACACAGACAGCACATGGATGAACTTCCCATGAGCTCTACAGAACTTAAACCACACAATTCCCTTTTCCTATAAATCACAGCTTCATGGAACTAATTTAAAAAAGAAGGGGATAATTCTTAGTAGTGCATAGCTTACTGTTTAGAGTTGCCAAATTTCTCTTTTAACTAGAACTTAATCTGCAGATATTAGCTGGTGACGATGCTTACCTTCTTGACATGAAAAGGATAAATTTGCTGATTGCTGCAGATCAGAGATAAAGCTACAGCAGCAAATTAAAGCACTTCTAATGAAATTCTGAAAAAGATTTTTTTTATTTAAAAGGTGGTAGAAGGTGTAAAAAAGCACGTTCTCTTGGGAATGAACATACTATTTGATAAATTCCACATTTTCTTTAGATAAGAATATTTTTTTGATCAGTGGTGAAATCCATTTTTTTTTACTACTGGTTCTGTGGGTGTGGCTTAGTGGCTTAGTGGGCGTGGTGTGGCTTGGTGGGTATGGCAGCGGAAGGATACTGCAAAATCTCCATTCCCTCCCCAGTCCAGGGGAAAGATATTGTGAAATCTCCATTCCCACTCCTCTCTGGGGCCAGCCAGAGGTGGTATTTGCCGATTCTCCAAACTACTCAAAATTTCCACTACCAGTTTTCTGAACTGGTCAAAATTTCCACTACCAGTTCTCCAGAACCTGTCAGAACCTGCTGGATTTCACCCCTGTTTTTGATGCATCCTAGGTATTCATATATATTTTTTTCACTTTTGCAGAACCAACCTTTGTAAAAGCAGATTTGGACTGAAGCTTGTTAATAAACAGTATTTACCCATAAATGCCATTTGATGCACACAAATCTGGGTTTGTTTAGACCTGCACTCTCTGGAAAACTGTACTTGCTATTTCTGTTCTCATAAATCATGAAAGAATGAAATAAATATAAAACCTGTCTTCCACATGAAATAAATAATATTTTGCTTTCAGACAGCGGAGACACATTGTGTCTTAGAAAAGTATAATGAAAAAAACTAATTCTCTCCTTTCCTCCCTAACAGTTTGTTTCATATTACTGAATTGAAATGGTACCTATACTTCATTTTGCCACAGTTGCTAAGGGAACACTGTGTTGCTAAATAGCAAACTGCAGCTCTAATGCCTACGCGATTAGTTCACAGAACATGATTAGAGTAGATCATATCACATCTTTTGAAGCTGTTCTAAATGATAATGGGGACAAAAATGTAGACTAACCCCCCCCCATGTCAAATCTTTAATGTTGTTCCATCAATTTCATTGTCTGTATCATCATTTTTGATTTGCTAAATAATATTGTCCAGTAGAAAGTATATGTTAAGATTCCAAGAAATAATATCTATTAACCATGGGGAAAGGAGTAATTAAAAGAGGAGAGTACTATTACTAGATAAAATACTTACAAATCTACTCAACTACCTGTGACAAAATATTGTCACATTCTCTTTCTTCCATTCAATACTTTGACAAAACCATGGTAATAAACATAAAGGATTTATAAATTAGGCACCATCTCCACAAATACCTTATGAACTACCTATCTATGGGACCTCCATATAATGTAAGACCTTTACACTTGGTAAGCTGTCTTCATTTCTTCAATACATTCCAAGATAATTTTCCACTGATGAAAGTTCTATGAATGAATGTTGCTGACACAAATGTCACAGGAACATATCAATCTTGTATCATGGAAAATTTATCCAGAATAATTTAGACACACACACACACACACACACACACACACACACACACATATTACCATTAAATATATATTTGTCAAGTCTTTGGGGCATGTTTTATCCCATCTATTCTCAAGATATTTGAAAGGGGGAACTGGGCCTGTATGTTCTTGCTCTGTCCTGAATATTTGTATTGCCAGCATTACTGAATATTGTAAATAGAGGTTAAAGGCTTTTTTTTTTTTTTTTACAGAAAGGTACCATTTGGGAAACTGGGAAATTAAAGATAGAATTGGAAGCTACCTGCTTTACTATGACTGGGGTATTGAACATCTGCCATAATTACATTTGGCAGGCATGCTTCTAGAGTATTCCTATTCATGGAGGTGCTTCAGTACTTCTCATCAAAGTAAATGCATATCTGTGTTAGAACACATTTAAGCATATGCTTAAGCGTATTCCTGAGTCACAACTTATTGTGTTTGATCTTCCTTGATAAATAGAGGGGAATTTAACTCTATTTATTCGTGGTGATTTAAGTCACTGCATCCTAAAACATAGACACCTCTGAGCAAAAAGGTAATATCAGATCATTATAGAAAATGGTGATTTTCTCTTTGTCTACTTTTCTTTCTTTTGGTAGCTCATTTTTTAATGTTGTTCTCTTTCCATTGTTTTATTAAAATTCCCTGAAAATTTTTAAACACACACCTGTCTGAAAATAATATTTCTAGTTCATGCACTCATAAATTTCTTCCAAATGCCTTAAAATATTATAGACTTAAACAAACTATCTAAGAACAACTTCAATCCTGCTTAAATGTATTTGAGAATAAGCTCTACTGTATTCAGCAGGTGTTGTGTATAGTAACTCTATGTAGAATGGTAGCATTTGAGTAATAATACTACTACTAATAATTCACATGTTTTATTTTAGTAAATATTAAAATAATTCTGCAAAGTATATTAGTATGATGGTCAAACTAAATATGTAATGGAATAAATGTGTATGTTTCTCTCTTTTTTATATATAAATCTGTCGGATATTTGAAGCAGATCTAAATTTTCCCATCTGATAATTGTTTTGTTATTCTCCTAACAATCATTCCAAACTGTTTTTTCAGTGATCTTGTATTACAACATAAAGCACAAGCTTCACAGGTTAATTCTGAAAAATGAAGGGACGGAGACTGCAGAGTATGATTTGTGGTGTCACAGACTCTTATTACAAATTAAGACTGACATAAAGTTCTGGTTAAAATTATCTAATGATGACATCATGATGGGCTTAATTTATAACATCAGCTACTATTCATTTATCAGCGGTGCACCAATTGAGGTACAATGGAATTTGTCACAAAGGTATAAGTACAGTGACACTATACAAAATCTATGCTGTAGGCTGCTTAGTAGCTGTAAACTTTAAAAGAAAACAAAGAAGTCTGCTAAATTGAAATTCAAGTCAGCTCTATCATCCACAAGAGGTTTTTTCACTTGGATTGGGAACCCAAAACAACATTTTCCTCCAGAGTTCTTGCCTCTTTTGATTGAAAATATGATAACAACTATAATTCATTGGCAGAAAGTTCATCTGCTCCATTTAAATAAATGTAATTTGAAAGAAATTCTACATATATATGGAATATAACTTATACAACAAATATCTCAACAAATAAGATTTTATTGAATTATTAATTTTTCTTCTTCTTCTATACAACTTCTATATAACTATATAACTTCTAACTTCCCTATTGGTCTTTCAGTAATATAACAAACAAACCTATTGTCTAGAATCTTCAGTAAATGAAGGATAAAATGACTTATCAAGGTATTTTCCCCACTGCTTTTACTGTGATCAATCATCTGCTTTCTCCCAATTTTATTTAATTTAGATATATCTTCCTTGTTTTGAAGAGACATTATCTTTGTGCAATGGGCTGAAATTGTGTACTTCTGCTTAAATTTTGTAGAAACATTTATTGTTAATATATAGTTATTATTTTTCAAGCTTGATCCATCCTTATGTTGTAAAATATTATATCTCTTCATCATTTTCTATTTGAGGAATAAAATGGGAAATAAGTGTAATGAAGATGAAAAAGAAATTTAAAGAAGGCTAGACAAAACATTTGCAATCTGACAATATCAAAGTCCAACTTCCCATAATTGACATTTACTGCAAAATATTTAGCTTAAAATGGAAGATTTGAAATGGAACTAGGCTGAAAAATTCAGAATAGAATATGCAAAAATGGCACCTGACATAAATAATAAAAGATAGCTTGAGCTTTCATAGACATCCTGTAAACTGCTGTATATCTTGGGCTATATCTTGGGCTATAGCTCATAATACCTTGTGGCTCACACAAATGCAAAAGGAAAATCTAAACTAGTCCAAGAAATGCTTAGTTACTCCATGACATACAGCCTTTAAATCAGAACTCTGAGGCCACTTCTTTCCTCAAAGAACAACTTTACTGGGTACATCATATAGGCACTCTTAGTGGAAAACCAACTCTAAATCTTTCCCACAGTTTTTAACGTAGTTAAAACCAGAAAAAACCCAAAGTTTTTCTGGGTCTGTGGAGGAGTCTATAGCTGTAGGCCAACAGGAATATGGCCCATCTCGTGAGATGGGGGGATAAGGCAGCCGAAGTGGGGCAATCTCCTGCCAAGAGGCCCAAAAGTGGCTTGTGGTCAGTCACCAATTCAAAATCTCTCCCAAACAAGTACTCATGGAACCTCTTGACCCCGGCCACCACAGCCAGTACTTCACTGTCCAGCTGGCTATAATTTCACTCTAGACCTGAGTGAGACCTTCAGGCTGTTAATATCTAACAGATGAGAAGACAGTTCAACACAGAAGGAGGTCATCAAACTAGGAAACATTATGTTAGATTGCAATTAGTAATGTCAGTGTTAGAAAAGGAGACTACTTCTTTGTTTGTTTGTAAAACAGACTATTCCTATAGTCAATTTAAAAAACTTTATTTAGTGAAATGTAAAGTTGAATTTGCTTTTGTTTTGTCCTGCGAATGTGTATTGAATTGATGATCGCTGATATCACTGCTTCTTCAAATGAGTCTATTCATGAAGGCATATTTTAAATCCAGGTTCATTTTTTCTCTTCAATATCTGTAATATTGAAATGTAGACCAGAGAGCAGTATGCATGCTATCATTTTTTATCTTAATACTCTGCACCTTCAGTTTCATATTTTCTGGGTATAGTATGAAGAGCTGCTAATATTCAGCCCAGTCTTCTATCACATTTTTCTAAAAAAGAAGCTCTAGCTTAAATTATTATTCTGCGGAAAACCATCCTAAGAAATGCAAAGTATTTTTATACCACAATTAGTATGATTATTGTTTCTAAGAACATTAATTGATTTATTGAAGCCTTCATTAAAAATGCAGCACAAATTAATTAAGAAGATTTCTATTGTATAGGGTTTAACTAATCCAGAATTCTGTTTTCAAAAATGGCCAATCAGAAACCCATGACTGGTGCAGATTTGGTGCAACTTTTGTGACATTATTAAACTTCACCAATGACAGATTCATGCAAGCATCCAAACCATCAGACCACAGGAAAAATAGATGTAAAAAGGGCTAGGATCTAAAAGATATTCTCAGCAAAATCTTTCACATGACATTCCTCTCTGATTGTACCTTGAAGGTAGCAAGGAAAACTTAAAAGAACTGGTGTGTTTCCTGTTTGATCTACAAGCAGCTGGTTAAGATGACCCAATAAGTCAGAAAGAAATTAATAAATTATTTGAGGAACTAAGTTCAGAGATAAGAAATATTTTTTTCCCTACAATATTGGAACTCAGAAACAGTTTCAGTCTTGAAGAAGAAACAACCTCAGGGCTTTTTAAGAAGAAGATATATTGCAATGAATTCTTGAGGTCCCAAGACAATATACTGTGTCCTGCAAGAAGAGGCAGATTCATAGGAGTTTTAGGACTGTTAGAAATGTGAATTTATTTGCTTATCAAACAAATATCAAATAATAGTGCTTCTAAAGTAAATTCTTGGAATAGTAACTGATTGCAAACTGAATATGAGTCAGCAGAGTGATATGACTAAAAAAAAAAAGCAAATACTTTTTCTGGTTACCTCAATTCCAAATGAAAAGAAATAATAGTTTCATTTTGTTCTATGTTGATTAGATTCCATTTTAAATACTGTGTCCATATACAGAAAACTATTCAAACTATTGTTTCAGAGAAGGGCAATGAAGATTATCAAGACATCAGAAACTAATTTCTATGAAGGGAGATTGACTGATCTGGGTATGTCTAACCCAAAGAAGAGGAAAGTGATAAGATTTAACAAATATCTGACAGGATAAGATGAAAACCAATACCTTGTGATGTTAAAGTATAGCATTTTGAATGAATGTTAGAAAAAAAAACATCTAGGGACGTGGTGGGTTTTCCTCCTCTGAATATCTTCAAGCACAAGCCAGATGGTCAGGATGGTTTAATTTGTTTTATTGAATACAGTTGCTGTCTAAATATTCTCTTCCAACCCTGTGCTTATATGATTCTCCTTGAAGTTCTTGCAATCCACTTTCAATTTTGCTTGTTAAACTTGGAAACTTATTCACTTACCAGTAAACCAGATTATTTATAAATAAATAAGAAAATAATATTCCCAATACACCCACTTTAAATATTTCTCAGATTTGAAAATTATTCATTTAGTCCTTATCTCTGCTTCCTATTCCTTAGCCAGTTTTTAAAAGAAAAGTGTATCTCTTTGTTATCCCATGATTTCCAAGTTTACTGAAGAGTCTTCAGCAAGGAACTTTTCAGAAACATTTACAGAATCCATATGTACAATGTCCATTGGATAACCCTTGTCCTTAAAGTTAATTTAGACCCAATTTTATAAGACAGAATCAGTTAATTAATCCTCTTGCATAGAGAGCCACAGAGATAACCTTGGATAAAGTAAGCAATGACTGATACCAAAACATATAGAAAAACAAGATTTAAGCCAAGAAACAAAGAAAATATTCGGAAGAAAGTCAGACTGTCTCTATTCTAATTCTATTGGGGCATGAAAGGGAAAGAAGAAGAATTATATGCAGGCTTCTAAGTTTCTGCTACTATAACCCGTTTCAATAAAGTACACTTCCAAACTTTCAGGGCCAGTTTCTAGGCCTACTTTATGGTACAACAAAGACATTTTATTTGTTCAAACTTTTGCGATACTCTTTAGTCTGTTTCCTAATTTCTTTTTATTGTCCAATCCCTCTGTCTCCTCTTTGTATAGGTAATCTTTAATGCCAAACTGGACAAAATTGGAAAGCAAAAAGTTGCTTGGCGCATATTGAATATATGCATGAGAATAATGCTAACAAGAAGTCAACCAATGTTACTCTTACTCTTCTTATTTGGTCAGAACACATATGTTTTAGAAGCAACTAAAATTTCAGAGCATGCCATACCTATAATACAAATATTCTTTCTATTTCTTGGATGAAAATAACTTTGAAGAAAAGGGTGGTTGAGAAGGGGAACTTTGCTGGATAATTTGTCTTTTATGTAACGTAAAGAAATCCTAGTAATTATATCTCATGATATCTGTAAATGACTGTAGAAACATTTTACTCAAATTAGCATACTTTGTATCTCCCCCTAGCACCACTGTTGCCTAACACCCCTCAGCGTCTAATGGGACTATCTAGTGGCTTCTGTCCTTTATGGTTGTGATGACATGCAGACAACAGCACATACATATACCTGCCCTTTGTGTTCTGATCAGTGTACACTTGAGGACCTCATAGCAATGTGATAGAATGCGATTAAATTGCTAGTTCCTGGGCAAGATCTGTTTAATTTGTACATATATTAATCTTAAATTATATATTTTAAATTTTATGTCATATAGTATGAATTAATTGTGATTCTTTTGACATGAATAAACAGACAAACCTCAGTCTCCCAAAATTAGTTGCTGCTTGTAGGTGAATTCCAGGGCATTTCCCAGCAGTCTTTTTTTCCAGTAAAGCTTTGCAAATGAGATGCACTTCTTCATCAATTAACCCAGTTCTTTCTCCCATATTGATGTTTCATGCCCAAAGTCATCATTTCTGTTCATCATTTAATATTTCTGTGTCCTCTTTGCTCTTCTAATTTTAAAAATTACTCTTTTGCTGTGCACTGTAATTTTACTCGAAAGTGCCATCAATTACTTGGCATTGATTATTGTCTAATTTGGCTTATTCTGACATCTCATCTGATGATATATGCCTATAACTTTTAAAAGTCTCCTCCATTAATATATAGTTAATGGAAAAGAGACAAGTGTAGACAGGATGTCTGAGGTTCTTCTTTTATCACGCAGAAGCATTGATTAACCAAGTTGAATTTGAATGCAGTGAAATGAAGATTAATCTATCATAATAGCAGTACAATTTTCATTCTCTGGAGCAGAAGGGTAAGGGACAATTAAGTCATAGCAAATGGTTCAGATTTCATGGCTGTGGGGGAGTCTGTTTGTATTTTAACAAAGATATTTATAGTTTCCCATGTCTTTGTCCCATAGTTTACCCAGGCAGCTTATCAATAACTATTTCAAATAAGGAAAGAAAAACCAAAAGAGTGGAAGCATTTTTAACCAGCTTCTGGCCAAAGCAGAGCTTCTTCCAGCAGATATACTTTATTTAGACTTTTCCATTACTAGCGGAGCAACTACAAATCATATGGAATGGTAAGATCCCATGTATTTCATTTTTCTTGATGTGAAGAATGGCAGTCGGAGTATGAATTAAGCTAATAATACAAAGGAAAACCTGTAAACGAGGATTCGTGGTACCTCAAGTTATGTTCAGTTCAAATGGGAACATTTTAAAATAGGTAGGGAATTCTTAGCCAGCATCCAATAAGTCAACGTGACAATTTTGTCACTTGGTCTATATACATGCCAGTTGTACTCTTTCATGTTAATATCGCTACTTGTAAAGCCATTGGCATTTTCATTTTTAAATTTTTTTTATTAATGAAAGGGTGGGCAATTGGTTGTAAAACGGTTCCCTTGCCAATGTCCATGTGTCTTTTATTGTGTTTGCATGTTCAAGTAGATTACAGTTGAGCTACCTTTGCTGGATTTTAGGATATATGCTGTGAGTCTGTCAAAAAGTGGGGTGGGCACGGACAAAAACTAAACAGGATTCAATTACATTTTAATTACAATTATACTTCATTAATTTTATATATTTATTTCCATTGTACTTATGTTCCACTTATGCTGTATTAAAATTCTACCAAGCCAAGACTCCTTCTTAGAACAGAAAAAAAAAATAACACTTCTATATATCTATAAGACAAAGTTCAGCTGCTTTATTTCCCAGCAAAATATAAAATGTGATGGGGGAGGGGCTGAGTATCTGTAAACAGAAGAATAGTTTACATCCAAGCTCACCTAATTTCTACAATTGAAATGCCCCATTTGGATCCAAGCCACTGAAGTGTAATCAGTGATGACTCTCTTTTAAAACAGAAGTCTTATTGTACTTTCAAACATGTCATCCAGTCCTCAGCCCTCTTCCATTCTTGCTGAAAAAAATTGTTAATAGGGGATTATCCAGGGAGGTAGGTGGCATTAAGAACATTTATGTGTCCCAAATTACTTGAGTGGAAAGATTTTTCACTACTAAAGATGCGGAAGCTGGGGGTTTTCAGGTATTATTAGACTCCAAATCCCTCAACTAGCTCCCTCCAGCAGAGACTGGCTTAAGAGATGCTGATAATCAACAGCATCTGGGAGACCACCGTTTTGCCCACCTTTATGATAAGGCAAAATTATTTCTGATTATACTGTAGCATGATTGAACATAAATCCTCAGTGAAGACAACTTTTAGAAAAGGTTGAAGGAAGTGGACAATTTTAACTGGCTAATATTTTAATTTCTATAACATTTGAGAATACAGACTACTATATTAACACAAAAGAAATATAAAATTCATGAATATTATGGGACATCCAAATATAGGAAGTGTTGTCACAATATTTCTATTAGAGATGCTAGAGTTGCTTGATATGAATGCTTAAACTACATACTATCTAGATTAAGCAGGAAGGAAAAATGAGCTTCACATTTCTTTTTGTTACTGAATCTGTTGAAAAGGGACAGAGTTAATCTCATAGGAGAGTTTTTGATCCTTTTCAGACTTCTAGATTAATGGAATGTGTAAGGAAGAAGGGATGTTAACCCACAATTCAGTATTTAGTTGATTAAATGCATTAATTAACCCATTACATTGTTCAGCCCAGTCTTTCCAAATTCAGTTCAGTTCATGCTTAAAGTGGATCATGCAGCATGCATATTTTCCCTATAATCCTAAAAATGTTATGGCAGGACTATTTTAGTTTTAATTTCCTCTGTTTGGTGAGCCAGGTTTTTTTTTTTAACAGCTCAGAGATGCTTATCCCAGACTTGGATTGATCAAATCCACAATCTTTGGAAATGTGGTCAAGTAAATAGAGAACTGGGTTTGACTGTCATCCCACTTGTCATCCTGACTCCTGACAACAATCTTAATTTCCACAAGATATTCCATGGGCTTCAGGTTCACAGCAGGGGACCACTTGTAGCAGAAAGAGCTGAAAGATCAGGTTTATGGTTGATGATCACATTCAGCATTTTTTATGTCTTGCGGTTCTTTTGAAATATATGCACTCCATGAGTGAAAGCACTGAATCGCCCACTAATCACTAGTTACCATTTTGGATGTACAAGTAGACCATCTTGGCTATTGACATTTTGTTTTGATTTAAAGGGCATGGCAAAGAGTCATAACCCAAAAATCTATTGCCAAAAAGGCCTAAACCTCAACTCCTGGCTGATCCTTGATGCTGCAGTCTTTTTTGCCCTTAAAAAAAGTCACAAATACATTTTACATTTCTTCCCTCTCTCTCTCTCTCTCTCTCTTTCCCTTGGTCCCTTCCTCCTCCTCCCTCCCCCTCTCTTTCCTTGTGATTTTAATGACAAATGTAACTTACTCAGCATTTAAAATTTGGAAGATGGCGATGTAGATTTTTTGAGGGGTGTGTCTTTCTCCTTCCCTTCATGCCCCAGATATTTTTTCTGTTCTTTAGATGGCCTTTGAGTTTCACAAGAACTGTACATCTTTCACAAAATAGGAAAGAGATGTCAAAAATGCCTCTAAACGATTTAAGTGAGTTTGTGTGGACTTTCCTCCCTCTCCATATTGAGATAAAATTAGTGGTTTTCCTTCTTCTGTTTCTCTTTCTATAGAGAATTTCAGTGCACACACAACATATGCATATATATGAAGATGCTAAAAAAAGAAAGAATAGTCATCACTGTTGTAATAAAAATCTATGATTAATCATTGCTGATGCTGCCAAAGAAAGGTTTGCTTCTAGTAATTATAGAAAAATATAACCTTCTCCTAGACAGAAACCAAAAGGGAGAAAATGAGAAGAAAAATAAATAGAGGAGCAGAGGAGTTGCAAATTATAGTTGCTGACCCTTCAGCAAGCTATCAAAGGGACCTTTTCGGTTGCTTCCTTCCATCCTTCCTAATCAGTTGGCTCTTATTTATTTATTTCCTTCTGCTTGGAACAATTTTCACTATCAGAAGCAACAGGCACAGCAGAGAAATAATAAATAATAAATGTCCTCTATGTCCTGACAGGATTCTTGGGAGAACCTAAGTAAATAAATAAATATACTATTTTTCACAACTAAATAATATACTAGTTTGGAATATTTTAAAAGAAAAATACATCAACTGTATTTTTGATTAACTCATTCTTGGCAGCTCAGTCTTAAGGCTTTGCTTGTTTGTGGTACAAAGTGTGGTAAGAGTAAGAGACAAAGCCCCTGTGCTTGACTACTGGAATGCTATTTGTATATTTTCTTATTCACGGTGTGGACATTGCTAATTCCTCCAAACATCTTTGATTTCAAAGATGTTTAATCACAAACATCTTTGAAAATTGCATATATATATTTTTAAGGACTGTTTTGGAGTGCTTTCTCAGTTACTGTTTGAAAATCATAAAGTGTATTTATATACACGGAACTAAGAATTGTTTCCATGAAGACAAATATAGAAGGCACTAGATAATCTGTGACCTGTTGGGTTATCATTTCAAAAGAAAAAGAATGACTATTTGAGGGCAAAAAAGCAGGGGAAGCAGGAGTGACTGCCAACTTTCTGCTGGATTTCCCACTGATTTTTCTTTAGGAAAGTGGCAGGGAATGAGAGATTCCTGGTGCATAACAACAACAACAACAACAGCAATGTCTAAGGCATCAAGAGACCAGGACTTCTAGACCCAACTTGGGTACAAAGCCAGATGATTGATCTTGGGCCAGTTGCTTTCTCTCAACCTATGAAGGAGACAATGGCAAACCACTCCTGAAAAACCTTGACAAGAAAACTGGGGATTTGTCTAGGCAGTCTCTTAGAATTACACATGATTGAATGGCATAACAACAACAACAGCAATAATAAGAACAAGAATTATTATTATAATTAATAATTAATGGGACTTATTAAATTAATTAATAATTAATTAGTGGGACTTTCAAATACAGATAGATCATCATTTGGAACACAACATGCCAGATATCACAGTTGGTGAAAACTGAAACGTAAAATTTATTGACATTGCGGTACCAGGAGATGCCGGAGTTGAAGAAAAAGAACTGGAAAAAATCATGAAATATCATGACCTGGCCATCGAAACTACATGGCAATGGATGAAACATGTAACAGTGATACCCATTGTCATTGGGGCACTTGGTACCATGTCTAAGAATTTTATACGATACATCAACAAATTGCAGCTTCTTGCAATAACACCAGCAGAACTGCAAAAAAAACTGTGCCATTTGGAACATCATATATCTTAAGAAGGTACTTGGTTGATATCTAGGATGCTGGCAGCAACCCGTATCAACCATTAGCACCAGTCAATGGTATTTGTGATACATTTTTGAATGCTCAGTTGACTGAGTTTCATGTTTAATGAATAGTGTAAATCGTTGTTGTTGTTGTTGTTGTTGTTGTTGTTGTTGTTGTTGTTGTTGTTGTTAGAAAAAGAAGAAGAAAGAAATGACAGGCTTAATATTTGCTACTCAAGAACAAGCATTACAAACTAATGCCATGAAAGCAAAGATACAAAAATTCACTGACAATCCAAACTGCTGACTTTGCAACAACAAAGTTGAAACTGTTTCACAGTTAATATGTGAGTGCAGCAAAATTGTGCAAACTGATTACAAAGCTAGACATGATTGAGTTGCTAAATTAGTCCACTGGTCATTATGTAAAAAATACAGCATACCTGTATCTGAAAAGTCATGGGAATACAAGATGGAAAAAGTTATTGAAAATGAGACAGCAAAGATCTTGTGGGACTTTCTAATACAGACCGATAGTTATTTGTAACATAACACGTCAGATATCACAGCTGTTGAGGGCCGTAGCGTACAGTTTATTGATATCGCTGTACCAGGAGATGCCAGAGTCGAAAAAAAAAGAACTGGAAAAATCATGAAATATCACAACCTAGCCATTGAATCTACATGGCTATGGATCAAACATGTAACAGTGATACCCATTGTCATCGGAGCACTTGGTACTATGTCCAAGAATTTTACAAAACACATCAAGAAATTGCAGCTTCCTGCAATAACACCAGCAGAACTGCAAAAACTGCACTACTCGGAACATCATATATTTTAAGAAGATACTTGGTTGATACCTAGGACGCTGGCAGCAACCCGTATCAACCATTAGCACCAGTCAATGATATTTGTGACACATTTTTAAATGATCAGTTGACTGAGTTTTGTGTTTAATGAATTAATAATAATAACAATAATAATAACAATAATACCACCTTCATTAGGATGCATTAGAGCATCAAAGGGCAACAATTTCTGAATCAACAATTTTTGAATTAACATATCTCAAATGGGCTAAGGCAGTGGTCCCTAACTTTTATGGCTTGGTGGAAGGAGAAGAGAGGATAGTTCTGTATGAATGGCAGGCACATATGTGCTCACATAAATGTAGTTTTGCGTGTGACACAAGTGCCTACCATTTGCACGAATGGAACTTCACATGCAACCACAATTGCTTGGCACTTGTGCAAGCGGAGCTATGCACATGTGAACAGTCACCTGCCATTTGCACAGCGTGGTTCTGAATGGGCCATGGCCCAGTAGTTGGCTGCGACATGGGGATGATGACCCCTGGACTAATGTAAAGAAACCAAAATCTGGGATCCATTACTCCTATGAAAATTGACAAAGTTGTGGCAGCTTCAGTGCTACTTTGCTGCAATGCAGCGAATATTGTCTGCAATCATATGATCATAATTTCTACCACCATCCTGCCAATAAAGGACAATATTTATAGCTCAGGATTGAAATGAGAAGTCCTTGGTGCTCTCTGAGCTTAGTTGCGGATTTATTCAGATAATTTGTGGACCCCTAGGTATAAGCATTGTTCTGACTTACTGTCAGGTTATATAATTTTTTGGTTTTTTTTTTATTGTTTTAGAGATAATTATTTGTTAGGATTTTTATGTTTTAATGTTAGAAGCTGTCCAGAGTCATTTTCTTAGGAGATAAATACTTCAATTCTATAAATAAATAAGTAATTGAAGTCCTTTTAATTCTATGTTTGACTGTGGCCTTACTCTTTAAATAACTGGTGGCAGGGAGTATTGGAAATTATGATCATGTGGTGCAGACAATAGTTTGATGAGACAGATTTAGATCAAATGTGTTTGGAAATAAATAGTAGGGATATACACACTTTGAAAATGATTTGAAAGAAATAGATCATTGAATCCTCTCATTACACTTAACATGACTCCTACAACAGATAAATTGTTCAGAAACATGTTGTGCTGCTTTTATAAAGAAGGGTTGCACCTCAACAAGCTATGATGCACTTCTTCTGAATCATATTCCAACTGTGCTTTTGTACAGAAAAGAGTCCATGAAGAAGAGTACCCAGCTTGAATAAATAAACAAAAGAAACTGTTTTCTTTACATTACAATGATTCTCCAATGCAACACTTTCAGGAATTGATTTGATGAACACAATGATAATCTGCAGTAATTAAATATTATAAATAGAATTAAGCTCAAGGATAAATATTATTTCAGCCTTCCTGTCGAGTTCCATTACATGAAATAGAAAAGCTTTCATACCATTGAAAAATCAGAGAGAGAGGGGGGATAGAGAGAGAGAGAGATTTTACCTAAATTAAAAAGATTAATTATCTTTCCAATAAAATTGGTGATATGCTTACCCAATAGACTGACCGGCCAAAGGTAGATAATTTAGCTAAGAATAAGAATAGTTTTAACAGTACTAATAATGCTATTGATCAATTAAGTTGTAAAAATGAATCCTACATTTCAGACACCCTCAGGAAAATTTGTATCTTTTGAAAAACAAAGCAATCTGAGTTTATTTTCTTAAGTTAGATTCTCTTCTGATCATAATCACCAAGAGCCTATTATTCTGGAATGTTCCATGAACTGGTATTGATGTAATTTTCATTGCAACTGTTTTTCAAATTCTCAGCAAAGAGATTCTGAACAGCTCAAATATATTTCCTATTGTTGTTCCTATGTGCTTTTCCAGGTGTTAAATTCAATTGAACTAAATAAAACGTTGTCCTGGCTAGAAATATACATCTTGTGAAATATTTTAACACTATTTTATTTCAGGTTGCCTTTTCTTGTCTCCATTTGCCTACTGATCCAATGCCTTTTTTTTTCCAAATCAAATCATTGACAATATTTTCTTCATTTCAAATTAGTTTGGCTTGTCCTCAGTGACAGCATTAGGTAATCATGACTTCTTTGAGAGAGAGGAAGAGGAGGCTGAATGATCAAATAGTACTGAGACCTACATTATCTTGAGTGATGCTCTTACTATGAATCAAGTATGTTGATATAATTATATGTGTGTGCCTATGCAAATTGTATCTAACTGGGCCAGAATTTCATTTCTATCCTCTCAGAAAAAGAACCAAACAAGAAAAAACAAAGGTACATAGTGGAAAGCTTTACACAAGGCTAAAGGAAAGTACTTGACTTTACTACTGAGACTACATTGCTCCAGATTGTGCAATATATCTTGAGAGGAAAATAACCTGAATCTCTGAAAACCATTCTTTCTGATTTAAGTTCTTTCACAAGGATTTAATTGTCACTGAACATAAAATACATTGTATATCTCTTGTGCATCTAAGCATCGAAAACAAAACAGAAAAAAAATTGGAGAAGAAGTACAGTTGCCATTTTTGATTTATTGCATGCTTAAATATCACAGACTAAATAATTATTTCAAATGTCAAGACTGCGCTGCTTTGAATCATTTAGTGTGTTGGAGTTTTGAATTTAAATATAGAGCTGTAATCCAGTGTGCCCTTTATGAACTCAACTTTAATGCAATTCATCTTCCAAATAGTGCCTACATGTGCAAAGAGGTGAATTGTCTGTATGTCTTTGGCAAGGAACATAAATGAAACCCAATTTCCTTCTGGCTGTGTTAAAATGTTATGCTCAAAATTACTGTGGTTTGAAAAGACCTAATATGAAATTAGTGAGCTTGGGACAAAATGATTGCAACATTTGGTATATAGAAAATACTTACAATCCTTAATATCTAATAATTCAAATTGGTCTCTACAGCATGAAGGATCTCTACAGAATGTCTTCTGCCCTGGAAAGATGTAAAAAACTTTCATTCAGGTTGCTTTGTCATTCCAACTGAGGCCAAGACCTTCTGTAAGGGCTACTTGCATTATTCCAGCAGTAGTTCCACTTCCTGTCTTCAAATATCAAGTAAAATGTTTAGGTTCTTTTCTGCAAATCCAATCTTAGCAAGAGCATAAAGGTCACAAAAGTTTTGTTATATTCCCACTATAGTTTTACTTTAAAAATTTAAATCTTTCAAATGAGGTTTGGTTCCATACTAGATACTTTATCTTTTACTAATATTTTAAACATATGTTTAAATATATTTGAAGCTTTATTGTAAATTGCTTTCAACACCCAGTAATAAATGTGACTATATAAAAAAAAGCAAAGGCCTTTTTATTTTTCTATCCTTATTCCTATTTTATTATTCAATTTATAAACCACCTTTCTTTCCAGAAAATTTGCAAGGTTTTGCCTTTTTTTTTTATGGAACATTCCAATCCAGGTTACAAAATACAGCCTTGATTGTGATTCCACTGGAGTATTGCAATGGGCAGCTATCTTGAGTTTATCATTTGATTTTATCTTTGCTTTTTTGATTACTTTTATAGATATATTATTTTTAATACTAATTTAGCATTATATTTTGGGATTTAGCTTTGTTAAAGCCATCTTTTCAATTAAAAGACATTATGCACAAGATTCTTTTCAAGTGAGTTGGCACAATCCTTAGAACAGAATATGTTGAAGAACGAATGGGTATGTAATCCATATAGGCTATTTGTGTCCATGTTTCTTCGCAGAATCAGGACATTGTTTTGGAAAACCCAGACATATTTGAAAAATTTTAGAGTAGTGCATAGGAAAAAAATGACAAAAATGTTGATTAGGAAAATTGCCCAGAAATATCACTGTATCAGAAAAATAAAACACATGTTTGAGAGTTAAAGATGTGCAATGGTAATAGTTTTTTTGTTCTCGGTGTTGTTCCAATGTTGCTGTTTTAATACATTTCAGAATCCCAGAGTGTCGCTTTGCATGGCTGCTATTTATCGCTGAAATTACTTTTAGGTAATACAATGAAGAAAATAGTGATTACTCATGTTTTGCTATCTATGTTGTTTCTTCCAGTCTGATTTTTTTATTTGTTCTGAAGGAGCCAATGACATGATACCGTGTTTCTCCAAAAAGACGACTCAGCTTGAAAAGGAGCCCTGTCATGTTTTTGAGTGCATGCGATCAAATTAAGTCTCATCCACAAAATCAGCCCTAATTAAGGCTCTGGCCACCCCAGGGTGCAGGGGATGGGGTGAGGCAAACAGGTAAAAAATAAGCTACGGTGGGGATGGGGGGGGTGGAGCTGCCCTACTTACCAGACCTCGCACACCCCAACACCTGTGTCGCTTCTTCTGCATCCGCTTCTGTGGCCGCTTGCCGCCACTCGCATGCATCACCCTGGCCTCCATTCTGCTGGAAGGCAGCTGGAAGCAAAACGGAGGCCAGGGCAATGCATGCAAGTAGCAGCAAGCAGCCACAGAAGACGTGGGCCATTAGCAGGCTCCTGCTGGGCAGGGATGTCAGTGCCACCACCACAAGGTGAGTTAATAATTAGAACCCTCCAAAAAGAAGGCCTACCCATTTTTGGGGGGAATCAAAAGAAAATAAGACCCAGACTTTTTTTTTTTTTTTGAGAAACATGGTAATTAAATGGCAGTCAATATTCATTATCCTGTATAATTATCTACAACCCATTTCACCAAATTTTAAAATCTCTGATGCTGCATTAAGACAGAAAAGATATGAGTTGATCTATGCATCTTTCTCTTCCGAGTAGATTGCATTGCTCAAAATGCTGATATCAATCAAACTGAATAAATTGTTTTAAATATAGCCCAATCTATCTGGTCAATAAAGGTTATTGCTTTAAGTTTAAGAGTTGGTCTGGATATTTTACGCAGCTAGTTATTTATTTATTCTTTAAATAAACCAATCATTTTGAGATATGTTTTTAAAAAATCTTAATCTAATATCACACAAGAGGATGGATGGAGCAAAACCGGAATCTGAAAGTATCAACCCATTTTGCAAACATGATATAGGTATGGGCATGTGACTTTTAGGCTTTACAAAAGAAAAAAATTAAAATTGAATAACAGAAAAGCAATAAATATACTAAGAATGTTAAGAAGCAGGTTGAGTCAAGATGGTAATGAGTAGCTTTGAATGTAACTCCGCATGCATTGTATTTTTATCCATTATTTTTCTCTTTTTATTGTGTGTATGTTTTTTTATTTTTATATATTAATAACACTATCACTCTGTCCATTACTATCACTTATCACTTCAGAAGAGATCTTTGAATTACAGCCTTTTTCAGGCACTGAGCCACTCAAGAATCCAGATGAGAAATGCCAGGAACAACTACCACAAAGGAAATTGCTCAAAAGCCAAAAATAAACTTCCAAGCAAAACCAAACACAGAAATACCAGGGGATGAGCCATGAATCAATAAATGATATTCAACATCCTATTCAGAGAACAATCAAAAATTCATTACAATATAACAACACACCAGATGAGCCATCAATCTGTTCCACAACATTTTGCTTGACTGGGAGAGTAAGGAGTTGACAACTCTAGAAGATGTTCCAATTAGAGCCAGAAAATGAATCAATATTTCAAAACCAGACATGGAACTGGAGGCAAAAATGCTTTCTACTTGCACAAATGTTGATATATATTTACTGTAGATCAGCTTCTGATGCTAAGTAACAAACTGATGAATTAAAATTATTATTAGCAATTGTTATTGTGGCTTCCCTGATATTTTATGTTTTTTATAATTTTGCTTATTGTTTTAATTATTAGTCACCTATAACCATATACCTGAGATAGGCAACGATATAAATTTAACAAATAGATAAATACTAAAACCTTCGAAAGAACAGTTTATCTTTAAATTTCGAGACAGATTCCTAATCACAATTTGCTTAACATTATCTCCAATAGGGAGAAAGCTACCCAGGCCACTATTGGAAGGCAGTAGAATAAATAGAGTAAGGTAGAACACTCAAAAGGTTTTACCATAATCTCCTCAGACACTGAATCTTCAGCTTGAGATGGCAGCGGGAGGCTTTGCTGTGCTGTTAAGGCTCCCTAGTCATATTAGATTTACAAGACTGCTCCATATTTTCAAATGTACAATGTTCCAGCTAATGCTGCTGAAAATGAGGGAGTACTTAGCAGGATTTCATATTACATCCTGTCAGGTTTTCAAGGGTGTCAGCATTTGTGTCTGCCTATAACGGGAAAAATAGAGTGTCCCTGAGGGGTCTATTGACACAAATGTGGACCAACCTGCAAAATTGATAGGATGCAGCCAATATCTGATTGCATCCAGCCTTATCCATGGCAATGTCTAGCAAATAAAACTATTCTAACCATGGTGGAGGAGTAGCATATCCCTATGACATCAGGCTCAAGCAATTTTTTGACATTCCTATCATGGAATATTGCAGGTGATATATAAAATTCAAAACCCTTTGTTTCATGAACTTGATAACAACATTTGAACTACTATGTCAGGAGACTTGAGAAGTCAGTAACTGCTAGAGAAATGGTTGTAATGCCTTTTATTTTGTCCTGCACTATGCAAAACTGGTCAAGGCAGATCATTGGGAAGGCTAAGGATATACTACTCTGTTATTCTAGCAGTCCAAATTAGACACTTCAAACTGACCAGCCTATTCTGCTCTAATATGCTGTTAGTTTTAAAATAATTTCCTGTTTTTAGTTCTTGTACCAGGGTGAAATTTTTTATTTTATTTTTTTTATTTACATTTATATCCCGCCCTTCTCTGAAGACTCAGGGCGGCTTACATTGTGTAAGGCAATAGTCTCATTCTATTTGTATATTTATATACAAAGTCAACTTATTGCCCCCCCCCAACAATCTGGGTCCTCATTTTACCTACCTTATAAAGGATGGAAGGCTGACTCAACCTTGGGCCTGGTGGGACTTGAACCTGCAATAATTGCAGGCAGCTGTGTTTAATAACAGGCTTCTTACAGCCTGAGCCACACCGCGGCCCCGCGGAAATGCTACTGTTTCAGGCCGGTTCGCCCAAACCAGTAGTAAACTACTGGTTTGCCAAACCGGTTGTAAAAAAAAGTTAAAAAAAAGTTCCAAAGATCAGCTGAGTGATGCACAATCGTCGGAACTTTTTTTCCTACTTTTTAAAGCATTTTTAATGACAACCGTGCCTCACTCAGCTGTATTTTTTTTTTTTACTTCTTAAGCATTTTTTACTACTGGTTGTCTGGAACTGGTAGTAAAAAATGCTTTAAAAAGGTAAAAAAAATGAGGTTTCAATGATCACAGCTGTGGCGCGCAAGCATGGGAACCTTTTAAAAAACTTTTTAAAAGCATTTTTTACTACCAGTTCCAGAAAACTGGTGGTAAAAAATGCTTTAAAAAGTTTTTAAAAGGTTCCCAAGCTCACGCGCCACAGCTGATTTCTCCCCCTCGTTGTCTACTTACCTCCCCAAGCCTCCTTTTGGCATGTACTGCACATGCGCACATGCAGCATGCATTTGGTACACACTGCACATGCATGCATGCAGTGTACGCTTGACGTGCAGCGCGCATGCGCAGCCAGCAAACTAGTGACAAACTGGTTCAGATTTCACCACTGTCTAGTACATATTCCTCCCATTTATTCCCACTCCCAGGCAGATATGATTTGAACTAATCTGAAGGTCTCTTCTTAAAGTAATATTCTGAAGCCTTTATTTTTTGCATATGCAATAATTGTAGGTGATTTTAGTGCTAGAATGGGGGTTAATGGTTAACTCAGTTATTCTAAGAATCTTCTGATTAGCTCAGATCAGAAGGAATTTCCCTCTACTTTCAAGAGAATGTAAAGATAATACTGGAGAGTTCAGAGAGGTACTCAATTCATATCCTCGGTATGTTGTCCATTGAATGGAAAAAAGCATTGATTACACTCACTATTTTCTAATTGGAAAGGAATTACATTTTCCCTTTTAGACACACTAAAAGACAAAATCTTATCCCTTTCCAGAAGCCTATGTTCTTTTTTATTGGACTTCCAAATTCTTTACTATTCTCAGAGTGATCATTCCCCTTCCATTCTAAACTGCAAACATTTGCAACTTCTCATTTAAAGTGGAATTTGGACCCTATCAAAAATTAAGGATGATGTGTGTTATGTGAACTTTCCACCAGAAAGAGAAACAAGAATTGGTCTCAAAAAAGGGATTCAGTTTAGATTTGCAGTCTTTGATGAGGAGAGCCAAATCATTTCCAAACATCTGATACAGCTTCAACAGCCAGTTCTTACCACAACAGGCAAAATCAAGTCTGGAAGTAGCAATACTCACCCTCTTCCACCTACCCCCAATTACTGTAACTGTGGACCAGTCAAGATTGGCAGAATGCCAGAAAAAGAATTGGTTATTTATTTCAAAAGATGGATTTCCTAAGCTTTTTCAATATGAAAAAAAACAAACAATATAAGAGTTAAATCCAATGTAAAAAGAAACAGACATTCAGGAAACTTTGACAGCAATTGATAAACATGCACAACAAAAATAAAGCCCTGTTCTGATATTATATCACCGTTCATCTCTATACTTATGTCCAGTATAGAATTCAGTTCAGTAACTGACAGCCTATATTTTCAGTTGCCATGCCCATTACACATACTAAAATTGCAGATTGGATCAAACAGCTCAGCCAAAGCAAAACATGAGCTATAGATTTTGTCAAAATTGAGGTCCTGCAGGTAAATTTGAACTGTTAGTTCAAATTAGTTTGAACTAATTGTAGAACTAACTGTTAGTTTGAACCCAATTATTAGGTTCCCTATTTACATATATTGATTCTTAACTTTTGAGTTCTTGCCCTACTAGTTCCCATTTACAAAAAAGATAACTGGAATGTAGCTATTAACAACTGCTTTATCAGTCTCCTCAGCACCATCATCAAATTATATGCAAGACATCTATTCCTAAAGTTCCAGGATTGGCTAGAACTAGGGAACATATTAAGCAAGGAACAGGCTGTATTTAGAAGTTGCCACTCTATTTTTGATCAAGCTTTTATTTTGCAACATCTGGCAGAAAAATATATTTTCAAAAACGTGCAAAGCTATAGACAGCTGTCATAGATCTTAGAGCAGCCTTTGATTTAATTTCCCAGTCTAGTCTTGGCCTATGCTTCAAAACTCTTCTATAGATAGAAGGTTCTTTCTGTTTATCTATAAATTGTATGCCAAGTCAAGTGTAAAGGTCACATGGAGCCTCCGGGGCAATTATACTAAAGAGATTCCTATTAACAAAGGACCTCAACAAGGATCCATTCTGGTACTCTCGTTATTTAATTATCAATCTCCTGGTTGCCAGAATGAGCAACCTTCCCCCCATTCCCTGAAACTGGCAGAGAAGCATGTAGCAATCCTATTATATGCAGATTATGTAGTTATACCATTCTACCAACCTATATTAGTCTAGAAAAGAGTACTGCAGGCCCTAGCTGAATATGCCAATGCAGAAGCCTTAGAAATTAACTATAATGAAACCAAGCACTACAATCATATGTAGGTTACGTATGGAATTTATAGTCCAAAATACCTAAGGACAGTTACAACAAATGATGTACACCGCAATACCTGCTGAAGTACATTCTTGGATTGAAAGTCTTCCCATGTGATCATTTTTTCTGTTTACCTTGTGGCACTATTGTCTTGACACTATTATTCTTTCTAGAGCTTGTTTTGGGCTGCGTGGTCAGACATTTGTTTATAAAGTTGCATGGATATCCATTTTGTTGAAAGATTTTGTATAGGTGTTCTGTTTCCTTTTGCAGCGTATGCAGCCATGCCTCTTTTTGGCAACAGAGAATCATTGCCTATTGGCTGTGACGTTTCCCCTTAGCCGGCGGGAGAAATGAGCGGCCGTCATTGACCAATAGTTGACTGCTGCTATATAAATATCAGCTGTGAGAGAAAGTTGCGTACTCTCGGTAATACTGCCTTTTTACTTGCTGTTCGTTTGTTCCTTTTGCCTGTTAGTCGTTAATAAAGAGTTATTGCTTTACCATCAAGTTCCATTCCTTCCTTCATTCTTGAATGAAGCACCTTTTTCTGCTGTTCAGGGTTACTGCAGGAAGTTTGTGGTTGTTATCAAAAACAGGATCATCCACAACATACATTGTAATGACTGCAACAGCCACTATAAGGCAGGCAGAAAGCATCCATGAACATCAGCTAGTAGTCTGAAGACATGATGAAAACTCTTTAACTAAACAACGTATGGACAGATTTAACCATAGCTTCAATTGGGAAATTGTGTGACCATCCTAGACCAAGCCAAGTCAAAAAATACTAGGGAATTGCTTGAAGCCTGGCACACTGACAAATTAGCCATCAATAAATACATAGACATCAACAATAACCACATACTATGCAAAAGAGACAATTAACAAACAAAAAGGAAACAAAGAGCAAAGAAAACCTCCCCACCAGCAGTACCCAGATAAGCATAGATTAATTCCAAAATTAACATTAGACCAGCAATTATCCCAATCAAGGAACTGTCAAGCCAACAGTAAATTGCCCAACCAAAGGACCTCTAAGACCACTCCCACCAACACTGACAGGTAATCCACTAGAATATAAATTAAGAGCAAACCCCACTACTTATTAGCATTGATCATGTTACCTAGTTTGGGTAATGAAATGTCTGAAAGAAAAAGACCAAGTTCAGAGAACACCAAGGATCCCTCATTTCAACTCTGAGCTACCAATATTCTCCTTTATTGATAGAATAATGACCTACCTTCCCAACTGTAGTAAGATTTTGAGCAAGATTCCTGTTTATACAAGTAGGAATGGTCAGTGAAATTCAAAGAGAACCGCAACATGGCTGCTGAAGGGTGGACATGAAGGGGTGGACAGAGTGATAAGAAATTCTAGGAGGAATAGAGATATATCCTTGAAGAAAATGTGTGACAGCTATTTTAAAAGAATCATCTCAGCCCAGGAAGGGATGAGGGAGTGAAGAAGAAACTAAGTTGGCCTGCCTTGATTATCTCGGGTATAAGAAAAGGGAGAGGAAAACTGTCAAACTGTTCAAAGTTTTATTTTCTATAAAACAAGCAAAGATATGAACAAAATGGAACTATATAATTTATTTATTTATTTATTTATTTATTTTGTCACACAGTATATATAAGCATAAGCATGAAATAACTATACAATATATAAGCATATATATAAGTATGAGTATGTAATAACTATATTAATTGGATACAACGAAAGGAAACAATAGGATAGGAACGGTAGGCACACTTGTGCTCTTATACAGACATCTTAGGAATGGGGTGAGGTCAATAGACAGTTTTTGATTGAAGCTTTGGGGATTTTGGGAAGAGACTACCTTGTTGAGTGTGCCGTAATAGCCCTAGGCCTTGGTAAAGACTGAGCCTCGTAGGCTCTGGCTATGGTGACTGTGAGCAACCTGCCCACCGCTGAAGCGGAAAGCTTCTGTTCCATGGTAGATGGTTGAAATGACACAAAAAGGGCCTCCATCTGTCAGAAATCCCTAGTCCTTTTGATGTAAACCCTCAGAGCCCGTCTTATGTCCAGAGTGTGCCACACACGCTCCCTCGCGTGTGATGGATTAGGGCAAAAATCCGGAAGAACCAACTCCTGGGCTCGGTGGAACCAGGAGTTGACCTTTGGCACAAAGGCCGGGTCCAAACGCAAAACCACTCTATCAGAGTGGAAAACACATAAGCCTTCTTGCATCGAAAGTGCAGCCAGCTCCGAAATCCTGCAGGCCAATGTGATGGCTACCAAAAACAGTGTCTTGTAAGTCAAAAAACTGAGGTGAACTGTCTTAATATGTTCAAAGGAAGCCCTGGAAAGTGCCTTTAAAACCTTCTGAAGGTCCCAGATGGGGTAACGATGAAAAATCTTTGATTTTAATAATAATTAAATAAATATTTTATTTATTATTATAATATTTAATTATAAATAATTATAATTAAATAAAATTAATAATAATTCTTTGATTTTGGTTTCTTGATCTGGCCTACCTAAAAGGGCCAGCAGAATGCAATATTCACTACGGAGGCACTAGGGATACAGTATTCCTTTTGGGAGACACTGAAAATAATGAAGATTTGTAACCTTCTTCTTAAACATTTGATTCATCTGCAATGCATTGGTTGAATATAAGTGTAGTGTAGAGCTTAAACAGAGCAAATGCATTGCCAATGCTGGAAAGAGAAGAGAGGAAAATATTTGAAAATGTTTCCTGAACCAACAAACTCAACTCATAACTCCTTTCATCAATCTCTATATTTTCCTCAAGAAATCAAGTTTTATTTTCTTTTTCATTGCCTAGATTACATCACCCTTCCCAGGGAATCATGATTTTACCATGTTTCAGTTATTACTTTCAGTCATTCGGACAGAAATGTTTCTAACATATTGTCCCATCTTTTTTAAATGGTACGCGCTGTTTGAAGAGTAGGAACTTAAAAAACAACAAATCAGAAGGACATTTGTTGAATAAGATACAACAAAACTAATCAATAAATTTCCACAAATTATGCCTCCATGAATCCTTTCTTGTCCATCCAATTTCATCCAAATTTAGGAGGAATAATATTAGTTTTGTTCATCCTCTAGCGTTATTTATAAAAATAATAGAGGATAAAAATAAAATAATTAATAAAATAAATTATAAAATTATAAAATATAATCAAATTATAAAATAAAAAATAATAAAATAATAAAATAACAAACAAACAAATTAAAATATCTCAAAATCTTCCAATGACAATTAGGTAGTAAATCTTACCAAGCATCATGGTGGAAATATTGATTATACTGTATCATCATTTCATAGTAGTCTTTATACACTATTCCTGTCTGATGACACAAAAACATAATTGCAAATATGGTCTGAAGTAGCACTTTTTTCAGCCTTGCTTGATGACTATAGATATGGCTGAACCTGGACCGCCAAGGCACAGTGACCACATTATTGAAAAAAATACATGGGTATGCACACAGCTCCCTCACCCAGCCCCCTGCAACACCTCACCTTACCTCATCCTGTGGGATGAGCTTTCCACCCACTGTCCCATCCTCCATTTCATAATAAATGTTCAATAAGTGTGGTTAAGCTTAACCAGGGGTGAAATTCAAAAATTTTCCCTACCGGTTCTGTGGGTGTGGCTTGGTGGGCGTGACAGGGGAAGGATACTGCAAAATCTCCATTCCCACCCCTGGGGCCAGTCAGAGGTGGTATCTGCTGGTTCTCCGAACTACTAAAAACTTCCGCTACCGGTTCTCCAGAACCTGTTAGAACCTGCTGGATTTCACCCCTTTTATTACATACAAAACTGCTTCAGAAAGTTAAGAAAAAAGAAGGTCTCATAGTGTTAAAGAATCATGTAGTTTGCATTTCAAGAAAAAAAAGCGATCATTTTAATAAAATGGCAAGTCTTCCAAGGAAGTACTGAAAAAGATTCAGCATTTTTCTGGTAGAAAGTAACTCAGTGGCCTGCTGCTTTTGCCATCTTTTATTTTTCTCTGTTTTTAATCTGAGTAGGAAGGCAAATGAAGGGCATATTTGTTAATATAAAATCCTGTTTTAAAAAGGCTACCACAGGCTTCTTTAAGTTTTCTTTCATTTTAATATAATGGTTAAGGCACCAGGATAAAAACCAGGAGATTCTGATTTCTAATCCCACTTTAGTCATGAAAGCTGTATATTTTTTGATCAATCATTCTCTCTCAGTCCAGCCTCACCTGAAAGTGCCATTGTTTTCCTAAACATGAACGAGGGCGTGGCACACCCATCAATTAAAAAATTAAATTTAATTCTTTATACAGCTTTGTATATTTTTTCTTTTAAAAAAAAAGTTAAATTTAGATTTATAGCAGTGGTTCCCAATGTGTGGCCCACATCCCAAAGAGGGCCAATTTGATTGTTAATGGGGGCAATTTGAACCTTGTTTAAACCAAGTTAATGGCCTTTTAGGCTTCCTCTGTGTGAGTACAGGGAACAGCAGGATTTTAGAGATGCTTAGGTGGGGCATAGCCAAAAAAAAGGTTGGGAACCACTGATTTACAGTCTCAGTTCATTTCCATATAGCTAAAGTTGGAGGAAGAAGGAATATTAGGTATGCTGGCCTTGATGATTTATTTATAAAAAATAATAAACGGGGGGCGGGGAATATCCTATCCTATATCCAGCTTTCTGAATAAAAGAATAGAAAGAAATATCCCAAGTATAACTTGAATCTTTGAAACAACTGGCCCTGTTAAGTGCTGACAAACTTTATAACAATTGTTTATCTATTTTTGCTACGATTTTATCTCTTAATATCTACCATTTGATGTTTGTGGCTTCTTGAGAACATGAAATCAATAAATGTCAACATCTCACACAAAATGAAGATGCTTTATGTTGCTACTCAGTCTAAAAAGATAATTGCATGGAAATCTGATGGACATAAAAGCAAGTCTCAAGGTAACTAGATCAGTCAGCAGTAGAACTACATGTACTTTGAAGACTAAGCAGAAAGCCCAGTACACCAATTTTGCAGCTGATCCTTGTTACGATATTACTTTTGTAGAAGATGCTTTTGTTCTTAATCCAAAAGCTACTCTTTGCCATTTTTCATAAACGTGAACTTCTGTCTGGCACATCCATCAACTGAAAACCTATATTTTATTCTTTTTATAGCTTTGTATACTTTTTCCTTAAAAAAGTTAATTTTGGATTTATAGACTCAGATCATTTCCATATAGCGAAAGCTGGAAATAGAAACTGCTTCTTGGAAGTCCTGTACTTTTGTATTAAATGTCATTGTTCAGCTATCGAAAATAACTAATGTCTACCTAAAATGTGCACCAAAAATGCAATGCCAGAACAAAGAAGATGAATGCTTCAAACACAAGTTGTTTGTTTGTATTTATATATCACATTTAGAAACTCCTCACGTCTCTCGCAGAGTGACTGGGCAATGTACAAGTAAGACATAAAAACATAAAAGCTGTATAAATAATATAATATGGGGCAGTTAAAGCAAGAACAAAGTGGTTGTTAAATGCACAGGTGCAGTCACAGTGGCAATCTGTATTTTAACCCTTTGGCAGAACTACAACTAGACTCATTTCTGAAAATATATATATATATATATACACACACACACACATACTCAGCAAAGAATTAGATCTACTTATAACTTTCTTTATTATACATCTTGTAAGAAATGTTATGCAGGCTACACTGTGGTGGATGTAAAGGCTCCTTAATATATTATTTATTCACAATGAGACATTAGTTTTCTGTTAACTTAAAATTATTATCATCATGATTATTTTATGATGATTGCACCATTGTTATTGCTATTAGCTGCCCAGAGTTGTGTGTCATAAGGTAGGCGACCATATAAATCTTTTAAATAAATAATCTCTGTAGCCATTACAATGGTCTCTAATGATTCATCAGAAAAAAACACATTTAGGAAGTTTCACCATAAATGTTTTTCTGTTAGGGATGAGCAAAGCATATAAAACAGTCATAGTTTTAAGATGCATAAAATGCTGCCTTTTGAAAGGAGTAGATCCTATTCTATATGGATCTGCAGTACTATTATTATTCTTTTAATAGTGTGAGGCTACCAGTGTTTGAAAACTGTGTGATGTAGCATTGTTGGCGGGAGGAGCATATAGGCAATGCAGATGGTTTGCTTTGTCCTATATTTACATGTTGCGTGTTTTTCTTATTTTAGTAGACTGTCCCAGGAGAATTACCGTATATACTCGAGTATAAGCCGAGTTTTTCAGCACGTTTTTTGTGCTGAAAAACGTCCCCTCGGCTTATACTCGAGTATATACGGCTTATACTCGAGTTTTTTTTTTTCTTCTTTTTTTCACATTATACCGGATGGTGCAAACTTGGCGGGCTTTTGCATTAGCGCGGGGAAGCCCTGCCGGTGCAGTGAGAGGGCGGGGCGGGGGAGCCGCCAGCCTTCTCGGCTGAGGGAGGGAGGCTTTCCCTGACCGGTAGCTGCCTCATTTCCCACCCTCGGCTTATACTCGAGTCCCCAGTTTACCCCAGTTTTTTGGGGTAAAATTGGGGACCTCGGCTTATACTCGGATCGGCTTATATTCGAGTATATACGGTAGTAAAGCATGGTATAAAATGCATACCATAAGCATACACTAATCCATCCCTGTGGATTCAGGTTGTTCCTATAACTATTTTGTAAATTGTTATTTAAATTTGCCTGTACCATTCACAATTAGTGCATGACCCTTGAATTTTCTACTTGAGCTGTCTTAAGTGCAAGAAAAATGACAGACATATAAGTAGCCTTTGATTTTATGTTTATAAATTGTACTGATTGCATTTAGATTTAAAACTGCTTTTAGGATAATGACTATAGATAGAATATCCCTTCTTTTTGGATTACTTGCTAGAAATTTCACGGATGGAAAATTTTGTCTACAAGAAGTCTGTAAAAGCCTTTAATCTACATTTGATTGAATCCTTTTCAGAGATGGTGGCTGAACTTATATTTATATGTGCAATTTACAATGGGAATGCATATACTTAATTCATATAAAAAAGAAGGTCATGAAATGATGACTAATTAAAGGTTAGAGTTAGGGGAAATAGCAACAGTGAAGACAATCACAGATCAGCTTCAAACTGTTTGTAGGCATTGCAGGGGAAACAAAGCTGATGTAGAAGTAGAAATTCGGTTAGCATAAAGTAATTATTATTTATTTATTTATTTATTTATTGAATTTATATTGCCACCTATTCGCACATGGTGACTCAAGGCAGCTTACAAGGCAGCTTAAATAAAACCTCATTTAAAACAAAAAAGAATCAAATAAATTAATATATTATAATATAATCACCACACACCATCCAAACACACCCTCCCCGGGTGACAGCATATCACACAAGTCATTTAATGGGTTCCAACCCACTCTGGGTTCCCCAGGCCCACTGGCAGAACCAGGTCTTCAGAGCCTTCCAGAAGAATGCTAGAGTGGGGGCCATTCTAATCTCTGGGGGAATGATGTTTCAGAGACAGGGAGCCACCATGGAGAAGGCCCTTCTTCTGGGTTCCACCAGGTGTATCTCCCTGGCAGGGGTGACAAACTGGTGGCCCACAGGCAGGATGTGTCATGTGCTGCCCCCCCCCCCCGCCCAGTTTAGTGAAATGGAAAAACGGTCACTTGATGCCGCCATGACAATGTTAGTTTGACACCCCTGCCCTAGGGGATGGGACCCACAATATTCTCTGCCTCCCTTCTCTGATGGGTCAGGTAGATGTGACCGGCAAGAAATGGTCCCTCAGATAACCTGACCCTAAGCCATGAAGGGCTTTAAAGGTGACAACCAGCATGTTCTGTCCCCTCCCACCTCAGTCCGGGAGACACATGAACTGACTCAGTTAGCCAGCACTAGGGCCTCTAGTGGCTCAGACTGCTAAGACAGTCAGTTATTAACACAGCTGCTTGCAATTACTGCAGGTTCAAGTCCCACCAGGCCCAAGGTTGACTCAGCCTTCCATCCTTTATAAGGTAGGTAAAATGAGGACCCAGATTGTTGGGGGCAATAAATTGACTTTGTATATAATATACAAATGGATGAAAACTATTGCTTAACATAGTGTAAGCCACCCTGAGTCTTCAGAGAAGGGTGGGATATAAATGCAAATAAAATAAATAAATAAATAAAAAATTTTTAAAAAAATTAGTCCACGGCAGCTATCAGCTCTGGCAGCAGACCAGGGAATGTCTGCCAAGGTTTTCTTTATCTTCCCTGATGTTACCAGAGCAACCAGGAAGTCAGGAACAAACAGCAATCCAGGCCAAATACTCAGTCAAATAGTTCAGCTCAAGTTTTCTCCAGTCAGTTTGCTTTGTCCGTCACGAAGTAGTAGAGAAGCCCCTCCTGCTTTTATACCCCGTGGGGTGTGGCTCCGTGACTCAGCACTTTCTAGGCCTGCCCCACCCCTTCTTTTGTTGTTCCTGCCTTTCTTGTCTACGAAACCTGGGATCTAACCAGGACTGATTGTCCACAGCTGGGTCTGGAAGCATTGCCTAGGTGGGGGGAGATACAGGAGACAGAGGCCTCATCACCTCCTCCACCTGGCCTGCCTCTGGCTCCTGGAGCTGAGCCAGAGAGGCCGGCCCTGCAGAGGGGAATCCCGATAGCCCTTCCCCCTCACTCTCTGAGTCACTTTCTGGCAGGGGGCCAGGCCCAGTGGAGTGGGGGGCTGGAGTCACAACACAGCACCTTGAATTGCACCCAGAAGCAAATAGGCAGCCAATGCAGCTCCCACAGGAGAGGTGATACATGTGCACACCAGGATCTGCATAAGACCAATGTGGGCCACTGCATTTTGTACCAACTGGAGCTTCCGGATGCTCTCCAAGGGCAGCCCCATGTAGAGTAGCTTACAATAGTCAAGATAGAAAGTGACTAGGACATGAGTGACTGTAAGGATTGTTGGTCCAGGAAAGGGCATAAGTGACACACAACCCGCAGTTGCACAAAGGCCCTCCTTGACACAACCACCTCTTTGAGCAGGAGTCGTGAGTCCAGGAGAACCCCCAGATTATGCACAGGGTCTGTTTGGGGTAGTGCCACCCCATCCAAGACCAAAGGTGGCAATTTTCCCTGAGCTAACGAACCCTAAATCCAGACCCACTTGGTCTTGCCAGGGTTTGGTTTTAACCCGTTGCTTCCCATCCAGCCCCAACAGCCTTCAGGCGCTATGAGAGGAAGGACATGGCATCTTGACTCACCACAGGCCAAGACATACAGCTGAGTATCATCAGCATATTGGTGATACATTGGATCTCACCCAATGGCTTCATATAAATGTTGAACAGGACCCGAGAGAGTACCAAGCCCTGCAGAACCCCGCAAAGCAGTGGGCAGGAGCTGGATTTCTCCCCTCCTATCAACACTGACTGAGAGCGGCCGCAGAGGAAGGAAGTGAACCAGGATAGCACAAGGCCTCCCACTCCCATCCCCTGAAGATGCTCCAGGAGAATACCATGGTCAATGGTATCAAAAGCTGCTGAAAGGTCAAGTAGAGCAAAGATGGATGCACTACTCCCATCCTGCTCCTGCCAGAGATTATTGTGTGAGACAAAGCATTGTCACCATATTATAGTGGTTCTTTCAAAATCAGCTTCTAGTTTATTTGACTTAATTCAATATGCTGATTCTAACCTATAAAAGTCCTCAGAATTTGGAATCTATTAGAAAGCTTCTATCTATATGCATGCTCTTTTCCTTAAAATATCCTAAGATTCAGAGGATGAATGATGAGATGTTTCAGAACAGTGGTTTACAAGGTTCGAAACAAATCATTTTAATGTTAGATCAGAACCATTTTCTCATTCAGGAATTTTATTAATTTTAAGTTGTATTTAAAGTATCAATTTAATCAATCATGTTAGTTTTAGCTGATTTGGTAGTATTTTGTATTGTATTCCATTGTGTCTCTATGTTCTTATTCTTCTTTTGCACTACATTGACTTTATTGTGATTGACTATGAACAAGGTATTGAGAATTCTGAAATATGAAGTATAACACTTTTTAATATGAAGTTTAGTCTGTAGTTCTAAACTTAACCTAAAAATCTGAATGCTTTAATAAATGTATTCATATTCCTTGCTTTGATTTTAGCAAACACCAAAATGAACTATCAACCAACAAACACTGTCGTGTGTGTGTGTGTCTGTAAAATATTTTGAGATATATTAAGTGCAGCAACTCATAAATCAACATTGCCAATATTTAAAATATAGAATAATGGATGTCAAATGCCTACATTAAATGAATGGGCAGGAGAAAAAGTGCATTGTTGCACTCGACATACTGTCAGAAAAGAAGCCCATGTCAACTTTAAAAGAGATGAAATTTCTGAAGAATTTGTGGTCAAAATTACCTGCAGTATTAAACTAATAGCTACTTTGGAAGCTGAAGAAATAGCAGATATACTCATTTAACAGAATATTTGTAATGGTAAAGGGAAATGCCCTTGGAAGACAGGTAGAGACACAGGCAAGGGAACAAATAAAACGCAACTTAGCCTGCATCAGGAATGTGGGCAGGCACAAAATTCAGAAGACACCCTCCCTAGTTTCTTGCACTGTAAAGGGGTACAAGGGGGACAATATATTGTCAGACTTGCAAGATTGTGTTAATGTAACTTTACAACGAAGTAGAATGTGCTCATCTGGTCATGTTTTCTGTCTGGTCTACCTTGCAAGGCTGATGATATCATAGATGTTCAATATACATGATTAATAGTAGAGTCATTGTCATATACAGATTTTGAAAAATGGGAATAGTCACTAGTAGTAAAATACTTGCTTGGTGGCTAGTTAGCCATGAGTGTGCTTTGCTTCTGATCTCCTTCTCGTCCCCACTCCCATCAAGGTTACACACCAATTTTATGTTCTGTTGACAGCTGTTGGTTTATTTGTTTATTGCTATTTTTGCGGCTGCATACTATCCAGCTTGATTCTGCTGTCATATCCTTATCTCACTTAATTGATTCAAGTGAAAGATGGCAAATTTTATCTCTCTTCACTTTATAAAATATAACTTTGCAATCTTGGATGCCCTGAAATAATTGAATGATTAATTTCCAAGAAACCTGACATCTAGATCAGAAAGGCTACCAACTTTTACAAACAGGAAAGTACACCGAATAAAGGAGCTTGTGCTACTGTGATTCACTATCTGAATAAAAGAGATTGCTCAAGTTGTATTTAAAGTTCAAGGCCCTCCAAATATTGCCCATTTCTTTCCCAGAGATGGTTGCTATGCTGCTAACAAAAGATTGAAAGTCATGCCGAATACATACTCATTTAACTGCACAAAAGATCAGTGGGGGGAAAAAAACACAAGAAACACTTGTAAGTACTTGAGCTCACAATAGAACTCTAAATGTTTCAGTGCTGGCTGCAGCACTAGATTTTGACACACAGTTCAGCATAAACATGAAAATTAACTTTAATGGTCATAACAACATTGATTTTGCTATTGTTGTGGATTTCAGGGAATTGAAATTATTTTCTGCTGAAGAAAGTTCTTTAAAAGTACATTTAAATGGAGACTATTTTATAATACGGGTTGGTATCTTTTTTTTAAAAAAGCAGATCATCTATTCAGATGCCTGTTGTTTTCCGAAACAAACAGTGACTCTTTTGTATAATGAAGTAGATTGGTGGAAGAGTAGACACGATTTCATTACACCATATTACATGTCATTAACTAGCAAGTGGGATTTAAGCGATTTGTGCTTGCTTACCCAAAATAGTTTTAAACAACTCCACAATGAGGTTTGAGGCTTGTACATAAAACAAATATTTGATCCAAAAATTGAATGAGAGCCTTGGACTTGTGGAGAGTTCTTAAAAAACACACTTAAAGAAACACCAAAAGGAAAGGAAGGAAAGAAAAATAGATTCGAGCTGCCAGCAGTGATTTATTTGCATCCCACAGTTTGGCAACCAACTGTTATGTCAATAAACTTTCTGATGTCACTTCATCTTTCCATGGTTTATGTGAACCATCATTTTTACTTTTATAGATTCATATTTCCTGCTCCATTCCACTCATTTGTGTAATAATAACGTGGCAAAAAATTTATAATATCAGAATACTTGGTATTCCTCTTAGAAGGGAAGACGCGGCAGGTCATTGCGTATCTGAATGTAAGGAACCAGCAGTGTTGATTAAGATATTCAAGGAAATTTGAAAATCATATACAATACACTATGGATCTGAAAAGTATGGATCTAGTTAACGAGCTGCTAAAGCAACTGTCTGTTCCAAGATACAGATTTTACAGAGAGGATATATACAGTGACTAACAATATGGCTTCTGCAAATAAATAAACTCAAGATAGCTATGAACAATGATCACTTGTTAGGTAGCTTGTTGTAACAGCTAGGTAGCTTGTTAGGTAGCTACTTGTTAGGTAGCTTGTTGTAACTGACAGCTTGTCAATTTTGCAAGTTGTTTCCAAAAGTGGGCAAAAATGGAAAGCTTATTAGCATTTAAACTTCTTGTTAATACTGAGTAATGTTCTTTCAAGTCTTTTGGACTTCATTTATACAATTTACTGTGTATAAATCTAACCAGAAAATGTGAAGACGGTAAATTTTTATCCATAATAAACCTTATGATTCCTTCCTTCCTCCCTCCCTCTCTTCACAATATTAGATGCCACTCAATCACTTAAAATATGCACATACAAATTCCCATTAAAAATAAGAAAACAATTTATGGATTTTTTGCAGGGTAAAATATGATTACCACTTATTACCCACAAACTAAAACTCACTGGACAAAAGGTAATAGTACATAAGCAAATGCTATATTATTCAAACCAGTAAGGATTATGATAAGATTATTTTATTTTATTTATTTATTTGTCAAACATAACAGTATATATAAGCATGAAATAACCATACGAATTGGATACAATCAAAGGGAACATTAGGACAGGAACGGTAGGCACGCTGGTGCTCTTATGCACGCCTCTTACAGACCTCTTAGGAATGGGGTGAGGTCAACAGTAGATAGTCTTTGGTTAAAGTTTTGGGGATTTTGGGAAGAGACCACAGGGTCAGGTAGTACATTCCAGGCATTAACAACTCTGTTACTGAAGTCATATTTTCTACAATCAAGATTGGAGCAGTTCACTTTAAGTTTAAATCTATTATGTGCTCGTGTATTGTTGCGATTGAAGCTGAAGTAATCTTCAACAGGAAGGACATTGTAGCAGATAATTTTATGAGTTATACTCAGGTCATGCCGAAGGTGGCAGAGTTCTAAATTTTCTAAACCCAGGATTTCAAGTCTGGTGGCATAAAGTATTTTGTTGTGGTCAGAGGAGTGGAGAACTCTTCTTGTAAAATATTTCTGGACACGCTCAATTGTATTAATGTCCAAAAGGAGATGTGAGTTCCAGACAGGCGAGCTGTATTCAAGAATTGGTCTAGCAAATGTTTTGTAAGATAAAATATGTCTTTCTTTTTTCTTCACAGAAATAATAAATAAAAGAATCCAATCTTAACTGACCCCTTATGCTTCACTGATATCTCCTTTTTAATCAAGAAAATATTAGATGCTCGGATGTCATTACCTATCAGCCTTGTGAGGTAGAAAGACCAGTCAGAGGAACTAATTCAGTGGTGGGTTTCAAAAATGTTTACTACCAGTTTGGTGGGTGTGGCTTAGTGGGAGTGGCATGGCTTGGTGGGCGTGGCTTGGTGGGTGTGGCTTGGTGGGCGTGGCTTGGTGGGCGTTGCAGGAGAAGGATACTGTAAAATCTCCATTCCCTCCCCACTCCAAAGGGGGAGGAAATCCCCATTTCCTCCTGATCAGCTGGGACTTGGAAGGCAGAGAATAGATGGGGATGGAGCCAGTCAAAGGTGGTATTTACCAGTTCTCCGAACTACTCAAAAGTTCCACTACTGGTTCTCCAGAACTGGTCAGAACCTGCTGAAACCACCTCTGAACTAATTCTATTTTATTATAAGGTTTCATTGAATCTTCCAAGAATCTTGCAAGTCAGGAAGTATATTTCTTCCTACTCCCATCCCCTTTACAGCCCAAGAAACTAGAGAGGATCCTTTCTGAGCCACTTGCCTTTTATCAGATTATTCTCTTGACTGTGTCTCTTCTCCCTGTCTCCTAGGATCATTTTCATGTACCTTTACATTGATATAATAATCATGGAACAAAGGATTGACAAACTGTACCTAATCTCAGTTTGTCGTGTATTTTAACTTTCTGATGCAAGATTAGCAATTACTTATATTTAATGTATTTTATGCACCTGGTATGATTAATTTTACTGTTATGTTCTCCATTGCTGGGGACACTCAATATACATTTCAGACAGATGTGTTAAAGTATATTTATTAAAAGGAAAGCACTGCTGTAGAAAATGATGATGGCCCTGTATCAGTGCAATTGGGCTTGATTGTCAGGATTGCAGGGGAAATTTAAAGGATGAACCACTTTCCTTTTCCATAAAATAAATAAACTGCTGTACTAAATCAGGTAATTAGCATAGGATGACAATTTATCACAATGAATGGTAAATCCACAAATCTTTCTCAGCCTCCACAATCTATTCCCTATCTCTTCTCAGATGGTGAAATTTGAGAATTCAATGGTACTCTGACCTTAAAGATTTTGGTTTTAGGACAGATCTGTCAATCACTAAATCAATACTTTCCCTTCATCTGCTTCTAATTGTGCTCTATTCACTGATGAATGATTTGTTTCCATTTTTGTTAAATATGGTGGTGTTTTTCCAAATGCTTTCTTAATGTTTAAAAATAGATGGCATGGTTGCGATATTTTAACGTATCTTTCATTCAAGTATCAAGTATTTGCAAAACTCAGCCATGTAATTCTTTGTCGGTCCCAGGTTCACAACATTTAGACAAATATGGGCAAAGGTCTACTTCTAGAATCATTTCAGAATATTATCATACTAGTAATAAAAAGATAAAGATTCCCCTCGTACATATGTGTTAGTTGTTAGGGGGCAATGCTCATTTCTGTTTCAAAGCTGAAGAGCAAGCACTGTCCAAAGATGTCTCCATGGTCATGTGGCCAACATGTCTAAATGCCAAAGGCACATGGAATGCTGCTACCTTTCACCAAAGGTGGTCCCTATTTTTCTACTTGCATTTTTTTTACATGCTTTTGAATTGCTAGGTTGGAAGAAGCTGGGACAAGTAACGGGAGCTCACCCCATTACACGGCACTAGGGATTCGAACCACTGAACTGCCGACCTTTTGATTAACAAGCTCAGAGTCTTAGCCACTGAGCCACCATGTCCCTTATACTAGTAGTACCTGTTTCCTACTTTCCTTCTAACCTTTCATAGTATCCATGTTGCTTTCAAAAGCATGGATGAATGTAGTGATTTTTTGCTCTTTCTGAATAGACGATATCTATTTTGGAACCCATTTATCTGCCTGAGAGTGTGAACAGTTTTGTACAGAAAAACATTCTGGAATTTCTCTGCAGGGTTGTTCCACCAAGAATATTACTCTTTTACAGCTTGATTTTCCAGCTTTTCCCTTCCCAGCTGTAGTAGACCTCAGGTCAGCCAGTACTATACAATGTAAGATTGTTTTCCCATGAACAATACTAGCAGTTCTATCTAGGAAGTAGAACTGTGAAGTCTTCCATTTTACTAAGGTCAGAGCTCAACTTTGTTTGAGCAAAACAGCCTTGGGGTTTGGGGAAATGAGGCTGTTTGCATGGCTCAATAAATGTTTAACTTGATGAATTAAGTTGAAATTTACACTGGAAGTCATTACAATGGATATCCTCATCATATCTGGAAAAATCAAGTAATTTGAATCAGGAAAGTTCCAAGTTTTAAAAGTGAGCCTTTTGGCAATATTACTAAATAAATAATATAGAGGAAGTGTTTCCCCATTTTGATCTTTAAGAAGTACTGAATTATTGCAGGAGAGGAGAGGAGAGGAGAAGAGAGGAGAGGAAGTTAAAACTATATAAAAGAATTGAGCACTATGGTCCTACCTACCCTAACTTTTCTGGTTATAAAATCTTAGTTGCATTTTTGGAACAAGGGCAGCTATGAAGAAAAAGACACAAATTCTGCATATCAAATTGTTAAGAATGTAAATCACATTCTGTTTTAATTCACCAGAGCATATCTTTTTTAAAATAAAGTTTATTGGATTTTAAAGAAAAACAATAATAAAAGACAATACAAACTAAACTTAGAAAGCAAAAGAAAGTGAATAGAAAGTGCATGAAAAGGAAAAACAGGGGAAAAAGAAAGGAAAAATAAGGAAAAGTATTTAAATTTCTTTATCACTCCTTTTCATCACAAGTATAAACAAACCTAGTAATTCATCACCTCCTATATGAAACATGTAAGCATCTCTTCTTCCCATAACTTATCCCTTATCCATATACAAATCCACCAATTATTATTATTTCAGATGTGGATGGAATTTCAAGAATGAAATAAGTGATTGAATGAGATAAAAGCTAAACGGATGGTGGATTCCGAATAGAATAGAATAGAATAGAATAGAATAGAATAGAATAGAATAGAATAGAATAGAATAGAATAGAATAGAATAGAATAGAATTTTTATTGGCCAAGTGTGATTGGACACACAAGGAATTTGTCTTGGTGCATATGCTCTCAGTGTACATAAAAGAAAAGATACCTTCATCAAGGTACAACACTTACAACACTTAATGATAGTCATAAGCTACAAATAAGAGTAATATATGAGGAATGTACTGAATTGGATTGGACTGGAATGTAGGTAGTCCATTTGTAGGTAATCCACTCAGAAAAATTATGAGTGACAACTAACAAAAACATTTTAAACATCAAAACAGCAATCATAATATAAAAGGAAAACATGGAAAAATAGAATGCTAACAAACAAAATTGAAACAACAAGATCAATGTCTACATACTATATACCAATGCCTGGGAAAGAGCAAAGTATTTAAGTCTCATCTGAAAGAAAATAAGGTCACAACCTTTTGAACCACTGTGGGAATTTGGCTCCAGAAGACAGGTGCCAAGATGGATAAGACATGCCTTCTGGGTTTCAACAGCTAATGTTACTTGGTAAATGGAACCAGAAGCTTAATAACTCTGTCAGATATTACAAAACATACAGATAACATGAGAGAAAGACAATTTTCAAATAAAAGGATCATGAAAGGTTTTATAAGTGACAACCTTCACTTGCATCTTTCCTATTACCTTATATCTTATGAGCTACATTAATTGTTTTGGTATCCTAGTATGATTTATCTAGGATATTTAGGATACTATAACAAATAATGTAGATCATAAGATATAAGCAATAAGTTTATAATCATATGAAGATAAGGAAATAGGTAATAGGAAAGATGAGAAGGATAATAGATACACATACACTAATCCAGGGGTGTCAAACTCAAGGCCTGTGGGCCAAATCCGGCCTGCAGGGTGCTTAAATCCAGCCTGTGGGGCCAGCCTGGAAATATCAAGAACCAGCCCACAGTGCCTCTGGCAGCTAAAATGGGCCACGTGCGGGGGGCCCGTGCCTCGTTTTCACACTCCATGGCCTCCTACAGCACTTTGCCAGCCAAAAGTGGGCTGAAAACTGGGCCGAAAACAGGATGGAAACCAGTCCAAAAACTGGGCTGGAAAACAAGCCCAAAACAAGTCACAAACAGGCCGAAAAATAGGCCCCAAATGGCCAAAAAATACACCAAAATGGGCCACTTGACCCATTTTCGGCTGGCAGAGTGCTGCAGGAGGCCATGGAGTGTGAAAATGACGTGCACAGGGGCCATGCGCAGACCCCCGCACCCTGTTTTGGCCAGGAGGGTGCTGCAGGAAGCATCTGTCCTATCCCCCCACCCCACCACCATCGCTCCCCACCACCATCGCCCACCGCTGGCCAACAGAGGAACACTACAATGCTAATCCGGCCTTCAAAGAAATCCAGTTTGACATCCAGTTTAATCCAGTTTAATCCAAGAATGAGTGCAAGATGAATTTGTAAAAAGGCCACATTAGCCATAGCTGCCACTGGCTCTTCCAGCAAAAACTCTCCATGATGATTCCAAAACCTGTTCTGTTGGGGGAATACTACCACATTCTGAACTAAGGGTGAAAAATTCCTAGGAACAGGAAGTCTAATGGAACTTGAGGAGTGACTGACAAATGAAGCTGCTAAATGCTATTAGCCCAAAAGCTCAGTATAGTTGACTAACAGACAATAACAATAACTATTGGTATCCTAGAAAAGTCATCCCTGAGTATACCTTACTAGTAGGTAAAGTCAATTAAAAATAAAAAGATGTTCCCAGAATTAAGGTCTGGCTGACAAACTCGCAGTTAATGTGAGTTAATATTAGATATATTTTAAAAAGGGTTCCTTTTTATCCCTGGTGGATGGGATGACTGAAGTCCCATAGATGGTGGTAGTAGTAACAAATATGAGGTTAAATGACATTTAATGGACATTTTAGGATGATGCAGGCATATTCCTTCCCCTTCAGGCCCCCATTAACCTTGTCAGTTGCTTTCATTCTGCTGTTGTCTTCCTAAAAAGCTCTACATAGTGGCATATGAAACATAAAGAAAACTATTTCCAGGATCTGAAATAGCATTTCAAAGAAATTGTGTAGCAATTCTGAACACTGAAATGATGATACCAACTCCCCTGCTAGACCATTATTCATCTTGGGTTATGACAGAATGAGAAATAGCAGAACATAGAAGTATAGATAGTTAGAGGATCCATACAGAGAGATGACAGAAATATTTTGGCACCTACAAAAGAAAATCCAAATATTTATATATTGCTTATTTTATTTACTTTTACGATATACTGTATATCACATAATTCTGCCCCTAGGAAAGAATGTTAGAAACAAAGTTAGCCAAATCATGGATTAGTCATTCCAAAATCATTAAGAATATGTTCAATAAACTACAGACAGAATTATCCACAAGTACTTAGCTGTGCACATTTGCATTCCTAAGCTATTCTTTGGGTTGTCATATAACTGCCTGATTAGATTCTGCTGGAAATATGGAACAATGTACTTGTGTTAACCATGTGTCTTTTGTGTATCATTTGCTCATGTGTAGTCAGAATACACTTAAGAAGAACAATGGCTTTGATAGTCATTTTGGTTCATTGAGGCAACTAATTTTTTTCTCTCTTCTGCTCTTGTTGAAATTGAACATGTAAGATCTGAACATGATATATTCTGCCATTACATAACAAATTTTAATTATCATCACTTGTGCATTTTCCCCTAAGTGATTCAGATAGCTTAAAGATTGGCCTTACAAAAGTATTCATCAACAGAATAAAGCACCTGTTGTAATACCCAATGTAAGACAAGAAGTGGAAGTAATTGTGTAGATTTATAAAGAAATAAATGCTTCAGAAACTCTTCCCTACACAATTACTGGTAACCAACATATATTTGAACATTGAGTATGGGGTGTCATCCTAGACATAAGAGCACTTCTCAGCATCTTCTTAGTTGACATACTATTTCTAGTCTATCTGCTGGTACAGAAGAAAGCATAATAGAGCACAATGTGGGACATAAACTGTCTTCTAAGGAAATTATGTATCTTAATTTTCATTAAACAAGATTAACCAAGAAACCTTACATTAGAAAATAGTCATTATCTAAATCACATTCCTTTTCTGAAAATTTTAGCTGACAATATACCAGTTATTTAAATAAATGTAATTGTTCTCTCTGTTCAGACAATGGTATTATTAAATATAGCATTAATTCTTCACCATCACTGCATAAATAGGGGAAAATAATATAATACCCACCCACCAGCACATTTAAAATGCTACAGTATTACGAAAATAATAGGTAAGAGGCAGTGGTGGGATTCAAATTTTTTTACTACCGGTTCTGTGGGCAGAGCATGGTGGGAGTGGCAGGGGAAGGATACTATAAAATCTCCATTCCCACCCCACTCCAGGGGAAGGTTACTGCAAAATCCCCATTTCCTCCTGATCAGCTGGGACTTAGGAGGCAGAGGAGAGATGGGGGCAGGACCAGTCAGAGGTGGTATTTATCGGTTTTCCGAAGGATTCAAAATTTCCGCTACCAGTTCTCCAGAGGTACAACTTCATATAAGATCAAAGTTCAGTATATGAATTCAAGTTCACAAACTTTGAGGAGATAGCACCAGGATCTTAAATGATAATTATCTTTTCTTTAAATAAACGTGGAACACATTATGCCACTTCCATCCAGATAAAGCAGTTCAGCCACTTCATCACATGAAAAAGTATTGTCCTGTTCAGAGTCAAGCCAAGATGGTTATGTTGTGTCAATATGCCTCTTCTCTTTACTGTGGAGGAGTAGAGTGAATGAAATTCAGTGTTGTTTGGTTGTTGTGGCAATCTGGCTGCTCCCTTGGTCTAGTTAAGATAAAGATTTAAGGGAAATCTTTCACAGGAGCAAAGGTTCAAAAACAGCCATTTAGGAGAAATGCTTCCCTTCCTCCTCCCCCATTTTGTTGTAGTATGTAGGAATCCATGTTTTCCACTGTGTGAATTTCCATTTAAACTGAATAGAGCAATTTAAAAGCATTTTACCATCAAATGAACAATGAACATGGCAAATATATTAGACATATTCTGAGTAAACATTTCTACAGCTAACTCCTCCTTCTCCTACAAATCACAGCCCCATAACAGTGGATCACACCTCCTTTCAAATGTATTTGGCAGAGATACCAGTGTCTTTGATTAAGCATTTAAAACAATCCTTTCTTTTTCATACCATTCAGAAGGCTGAAAGTTCACTTATCAAATAGCAATTTTCAGGGGAAAAAATGTAGCTGATTTCTTTGCCACCTCTGTCTAATCTTATGTTCTTACAATGGAGGTGTCAACAGCACACATTGTCTGAGCAAAAGTATAGTTTGAAATATAGTGCATTAAGAGACCAATAAAATCCCAAAATGATGTCAATATCAACAGGATTATAGCATATTTGAACTCTCACTGCAGAACATCCTCCCATGGCTGCTTCTAAAAATTAACTGAACTATTTGTGGAGTGGCACTCAAGTTGATCTTCTTTTGGTTCTCATGCATTATATGAATGTGATCTACTTTTCTAAAGATGTACCAGGGAATAATGAAGTGGCATCTCATATTCAACTTGGCAACTCTATTTTGAAAACAATTCAGTTTCTGTGTTTTCGGTAGCAATTTAAATCTTCTCCAATATTTCATGACATGTTAACATCTCCTTGGTGCGTTCTGGCTTGATAGGCAATTGAATGGTTAAGCTGCCAAAATATCAATGGAAGCATGACATTTTCATTATGGGTTGTCAGGCAAACTACTTCTGCTTTCTTTAAGTGGATCATCAAAGTACAGCTGCTCTACTAAAGGCACAAACCACTCATCTAAGAGCTGGACTGGCAAAGCGGTAATTTATGCCAGATTTCTCCAGAGGTTCATGGTTTTGAAAGCTTGAATCATTGTAGTGTTGCCACTGATGAGAAATGCTAACCAGAGCAAAACGGTGGAAATTATTGAAACAGCTGCCACCTGTTTATGAGCAACTGGGCAGAGGTTTAAACATCTCTTTTCTGGTCTCCTTACATTCTCAGAAACCTCTAAATATCTTGTCATTGAATGGGTCTATTGCCAAGACATAAGATTACACTGAATACATAAATAACTCACTACACTGCAAAACGAATGAAAAAATAAATGCAAAGACAGTCACCTACAACTAAAGCGCAATGCAATTGTTGGAACTGTGCTGCAGGATATCCTGCAAACTTCTTGGTGTGATATAATGCAAATGTTTATATATAGCAGAAGTGGGTTTCAGCAGGTTTGGACAAGTTCTGGAAAAACGGTAACAGAAATTTTAAGTAGTTCGGAGAACCGGTAGTAAAAATTATGATTGACCCCACCCCCATCTATTCTCTGCCTCCCATATCCTAGCTGATAAGGAGGAAATGGGAATTTGGCAGTATCCTTCCCCTGGAGTGGGGTGGGAATGGAGATTTTACAGTATCCCTCCCCTGCCATGCCCACCAAGCCACACCACGCCCATCAAGCCACACTCACAGAACCGGTAGTAAAAAAATTTGAAACCCACCACTGATACATAGGAGTAGATAATGAAAGTGAAAGTAAGAATCAGTACAGAGCAGAGAAAATGTTACCTATTTCTGTGCTTATACATAGTAGTAGATAATGAACATGAAAGTAAGAGTCACTGCAAAGCATAAAGGTTCCTAATCTTTGCACAGTCCTGCTTCATAACTGCAAAATAGAGGTTCATATGCCCCAAATATGTATCAGACTGAGAAGATTCAATTTCTCTGCTGGCTGTAGTAATATCTGAATATATTATGCCTGGTAGCTCATTTGTTAATTTTTAAACTTCCTTTGCTTGGACTTAATAGACATTTTCATTCATTATAGACATGGATATTAAAAATGATATGAGGATTTGGAATGGAAAAGGCTAGTTTAATATACAGCAATTTTTTGACAAGATACTGGCAGTGACAAAACACCTTTTCTTTCTTACAGTCACAATTTCTTAATCATATTTCATAAAAATATGCTCAATGAAGAACTAAAGATCATATCCTTTGTCAAATGTGATGAATTCTTTTCAAATCTAAGGAATTAAGTACTTTTCCATATTAAACTAACTCCTTCAGGTATTTTTCTCTTAAGAACTGAATTCAAAATTATTGTCTCAAAAGTCAGTTACAGCACCTAGCCAACTTTGGCTGAGCTCCAAAGCTTAAATGTATTTTCCCTTGTACAAGGAGGGACCACATTGAAATTTCAGGGCTATTAGCAAGGCTTGGAGAGTTTTGTTTTATTTTTTCCCCAAGAAAAAGTCAAAAGAATATAGCCACAAACAACCTCCATGTGGTTTTCTTGGCAGCTGTCAAGAAACTGCAAGGACACAATTAGCAAGATCAAACTTGATTCAAGAATGTCTTTACCTATAGAATGGTGTAGTGTTAGAACTGCCATATTCACTCAGGTAGAGAGAGTTCTAGGGCACAGCATTTATCCATCTTCAGTTTCCTTTAGATGGAGGTGATGGGACCCTTACAGGGTTTTGTAACCCCTGGGTTTATTTATAAATATACCAGATGAGCACAAGGAGAGATACCACTTATCGTCCAATAGACAGCCAAATATAGTGCCCCATAATAAAATCCAAAACTTGCCCCATCAATTCCAATAGCTCCTTGTACCACCTTCATCTGAAGCACACAGTCTGACACAAGTGCATAATATGTCCCAAAGTCTCTTGCATTTTCAGTTACCAGTTCTGGATGGAATATGCAAATAAAATAAGCTGTCTCTAATTGAGCTCTGTGCCAGTGGTGAAATCCAATTTTTTTTACTACTGGTTCTGTGGGCGTGGCTTGGTGGGCATGGCAGGGGAAGGGTACTGCAAAATCCCCACTCAGTCCCCACTCCTGGGGGAAGGATACTGCAAAATCCCCATTCCCTCCCCACTCCTGGGGGAAGGATATTGCAAAATTTCCATTCCCACCCCACTATGGGGCAGCCAGAGATGGTATTTGCCAGTTCTCTGAACTATTCAAAATTTCTGCTACCGATTCTCTGAACTGCTCAAAATTTCCGCTACCGGTTCTCTAGAACCTGTCAAAACCTGCTGGATTTCACCCCTACTCTGTGCCCAGAATTTTACCATCTTTTATAACAAAAAATAGTCATTGTTTGGTCCAACCTAGAATCCAGATCAGGTTATGAAGATGATTTTGAAATTAGAGTTGCAAATTCATAACGGTGAGGGCTTGTTTGTACGACCACATAGAACTGGAGTTAAAACACACAGAAAGCAAAGACATCCATCAAAACTACCTTAGGATTCAAAAAACATGCTTATTACAGATTTCCCCTGACTTACAGTATTTGTTTGAGTGCTTGAATTTGTCTCCCTTTCACTCTCTAGCCCACAAAGTTATTTCGAAGCAAGTTCCCTCCTAAAGCATAGAAAAATAGAAAGCTACACTTACATCAAACTCCAATTGCTTCTTTTGGAATATTTTGGAGGCATGTGGCTGCTTGAGAAGAACCACATTTCTTCTTTAAATTGTACATTTCACCTTTATCCAAGGATAGACAATGTGTACAGGAACAGAATTTATAGAAGAATATTTACAGGGCATTCATTTGTACAGAATGGAGTACATGGATATTTTGATTTCCTTCGAATCCAAAAATTCCTAAATTCCACCATAAAGCATATTATGTATCAATATGAAAGCAATCTGAGAGGTTGAGAAGAAAACATGGAACCTGTAACTAAAATACTGATGCTAAACTAATGTCCTCAGATGAGGAGCTTAATCTCGGCAGACTCCCTGGGAAATCCCCAAATTTCAGTCCTGCATGTGAGAATGCATATACTGTAGATGACTAACACATCCTTAGAGTGTAGGAAGTAGATAGATAAAGTCTGTTTGAGTGCTTATGTGATCATTTTGGTTAATTCAGTAGAACTTAAAAACATGAGAGAGAAAAAATGAATACATATACATATTAACAAATCTCTACACAGAAATAGCTATAAAGTTGATTCCTTGCTTCTGCTAGATCTTATGATCTTTATTTAGCTTGACAGGAGTTTGCATTTCAGCATTAGCCATAAGAAGAAAATATTAGTTATCCAGCTTTTTGGTCACTCATGTACTTCCTTGATAATCCTTGGAGTTCAGAGGCATGTTTGCATGTAAATTGTACAGCAGCATTACATGAATAATTAGTCTGTCCTGTTTTTAAATATGCCATTGCGCCAATGTAAGACCAGAAACCAATGGAGAAATGTGGATGAGACAAAATAGGTCAAATTCCCTCTGGAGCTCCATCATACATAAGTGTGCACTGAAAATATTTTTTGAAGAATTAGAATATTGTCTCAGATAAAACCCTCCACAATGGTAAAGCATTATTGTATCTTTACTGCCTTTTCTTCCTCAGCTGGCACCCTGGACATGCTTCACTTTCCTCTTTCAGCAAAGAAATCTTCTTTCCTGTCCATATAATTATAATATTGTATCTATTTTGTAGCAAAAACAATTTCTGGAGAAATTTTTCTCAGCACTACAGTGTGTCAGGTGGCAGTTTGCTATCAGATTGAGAATGCCACCATTTTGGGCTGAGAAACTTGGACGTATCGGTGCCAATGAATGGAACTAAAAGGCAGCTTAAGTAATACCTGTTATTGCTTTTATCTCTCCAGAGAGAGTCAGTGTTTAGGATTATTTTCTTTTAAAAAATGTAAAAGTGTTATTAGTCACATTTCATCACTCTATAAATTATAAAAGTAGCCTCTTCCTCAGAGGGCACCAAGCTCCTTAGTTCTCTCTCTCAGGCGGTAAATAACAGTTTGCATTATGTTATCTGGAGAAATAACATATTATGCTTTCAGATTTCTGCATTCAGCTGCAGCTTTTCACCGGGTTTAATGCCTCTTTATTTTCCATGTAAATTGATTTTCAAAATTGTTTCTGTGGAAAAAAGTGAAAGCATATCTTTCTATTTTTCCACTTAATGTTATTGAGCTGGCATTTGAGTGAATTATGACAAACCAAGAAACTGAGATCCAAAGCCTTGCAAGAAGTCCATTGTTTAGTCAGAAGCAATTTCTGCAGAACAATGAAAGAAAATCCAATAGATGTGGAAATGTGCACAGAAAAAGAAAGAAGCCATATTTTGTTTTATTAATAATTTATATCTCATTTTCCTCTTAATTCCTCATATTTTGCTGGGCTCTGTCCTCCAAGTGAAACAGCGCTGCTTGAAAAATTTCCAGTAGCAGAATCTCTCAGCAAACTTTTACATCATACTTAGATGCAGTATTATTTTTCCATGAAATTTGCAGCAGCTATAAGCTCCAGCCCATAGCTTCTGCCTGTGGTATAATGTATAAAGGTCAGGAATAGTCTGGTGCCAATTTGCAAAATGATATCATTCATTCTTCAGTGGAAAATATCTGAAGGAGGTAGAAACATGCATCTTTTTTTTAATCTTCCATTAAAAAAAGTTATTGGTGAAATAGTGCCCAGAAAATACAATAAAAATTACAATGAAAAACAAAAATATAACTATACTAATATAATTAGAGGGGAAAATACAGAATTGTAATTAAATGAGTGATATTTGAAGAAAGTAAAGATATATTCAAGAAGCATTAATATAAAAGTAGCTTGATCCTTTACTTGTTATTAAATCTAACTGTATACAGTAAATCATCTAATGTTTCATCTACTCAGCTTAATACAATATGTTATTTCAATGTGTATCATATATTTATATCTGTAATATTCCTCTTAGATTAATTTTGTTCTCAAGTAATATAAAATTTTATTAAGCTGGAAAATTTAAACATAATTTTCATATAATAAATGACTGAAATTGCAACTAATTTAGGTGTCAGCTATCCATATACTTTCAATAGCATCTCCCTCTTCTTCTGCTTAATATACTAAATAATATTGATATTATATCTTCCTTTTGACTATATCCAGTCAAAAATTCATGTAGAAAGAGATGGGGAAGGTCTCTACTTGAAATCTCAATAGCCACTAATAACAATAACTGAGGGATGACTTCAAACTTGCAGCTAGAGAAAGGCTAACCAATGCTGTAAACCTATTTACATGGAGGGAAAGATAAAGCTAATTTGAAAATTTTGCTTGAACATATCTAGTATATTGCATCATCCATACATACGAATCAACTGCCTTCACATTTGATGACTCATCAAATAAACTTAGAATATAATAGAATAGATTTTTTTATTGGCCAAGTGTGATTGGAATTTGTCTTGGTGCATATGCTCTCAGTGTACATAAAAGAAAAGATACCTTCATCAAGGTACAACAGTTACAGCACTTAATGATAGTCATAGAGTACAAATTTAACACTTAATGATACAACACTTAATGATAGTCATAGGCTACAATTAAACGACCAGGAAACAATATCAGTATAAATCGTAAGGATACAAGCAACAAAGTTACAGTTATAAGTGGAAGGAGATGGGTGATGGGACCGATGAGAAGATTAATAGTGCAGATTTAGTAAATAGTTTGACAGTGTTGAGGAAATTATTTGTTTAGCAGAATGATGGAAGTTGTAATTAAAAGTAATGAAACCATACATATTTTTACTCAAAGTTGATTTTGGTTCTGATCAGATAGATCTCCTTGCAGAAGGTTTATGAGCTGAAAAATTAGATAGAAAAACATAAAATCAAACACTTGACCATAAATCCCTTGATGGTTAGCATCACTGAACAACTGCCAAGCCCAGCAATAAATAAGGTAGTGGCTCAAGAAAGTTTCACCAAAATGGTACAACCAAGTCATCAGTGTTACTAAGATGTCCTGTGGGAAACTGGTTCCAAAGCCCAGTATAAAATTTCTAATTAACAAACAGTAACAGAGTTGGAAGGGACCTTGGAGATCATCTAGTCCAACTCTTGCTCATGCAGGAGACCTGTACTAGGGTTTCGAACCGCCAAACTGCTGACCTTTCTGATCACAAGCTAAGCATCTAAGCCTCTGAGCCACCTAGTCTCATGGTGCTATGTGGCTACTGAAAATCTATTTATCAAGAACTCTCTTACTAGTAAATATGACCTTGATTCTAATGGAGTATTTCCTTTCTTATGGAACAAAACTATATTTCAGCCAGTCATAAATAAAGGTGCATTAGACCTATATTTCTTCTTTTTGTTCAAGAAGGTTTCTTGAGAATAGAGTGGGAAATAAGAAAGCCTTCTAAAATGCATATTATTATATCTTAATATTCAGTATTAAGTTTTTGTTGTTGCTGTGCTCCAGAAACCTAAATCTGATACAATTTTATCTCAGCTAGCAGTTATTTTAGTATATTTGCTTTTATATCCAATAGCTTTTGGACTTATTTACTTTGTTTCTGAAAGAGAAATATTGAAAAATGTTTTTGATGACACACCCATAGTATGTTTTAGCTGACTTTGGAAAACTTGTAGTTAGTGGTTATGAGATACAGTTGAAAATGAATCTTATTCAGTTTGGGGTTTGTTTGTTTTAATTCTCAGTTGGATGTATTCTTGATGAATACACAAAAGCATGGAGAATTCATTAAAGACAATCCAATAACAAATGGTACTATTACAAACTATTTTATAATTTTATTTTTCAAGGCAGCTTTAACCTTTAAAGCAACTGACAGTAAATTTTTACCTCAAACATAAACCAACAATATATTTTATTAATTTCTAAAATAATGGTGGCTGTCAAAGATGAACTAAAAACAAGCATTTTTTTTCCAGCTGGCAATGTAGTTGAAAATTAAAAATGCAGTATAAAAATACAGAAATAAATAACTAAAATCAGGTGATATAAGATACATTATCGTAGTTTTCAAAGATAGCTTATTAGTAGGATAAAACTTTGGTCGTATTACAAATAAATATCTAAGAGCTACAGAAACGCCATAACAGAATAAAGGCTCTGTTTTATTCACTGACCCAACAGATACCGTTGTGAACTGACTATAATGTATATTAAAGTCAATTGGAATTAGTACCATTATTGTCAGTAGCATACAATATTTAGTATTAAAGAACGGCTCCAAAACAGCTTTGCATGAATTCCAAAGAAATTATTGACTTGATTTTGTAGAAATCTGATTGTAAAATCTACTACAAAGCAGGCAGGTTATAACCTAGATCACAGTTTCCTTAGTTGGTAACACTAACTCAGGATTACTTCTACTCTGAAAATAAATCTTTTGAAATCTTCCAGAATTCTGCACAGTGTTGAATAATACAATAATTTTAAAAATAATAGCTGTATTGTGAGACATATTTATGAATATGTGCTCAGCAGAAAATAAATTAAGAATGGTTCCATCTTCTGAATGATAACAAAACACACTGAAGAAGAAAGATATATGCAGGAAAAGAAACATTAAGAAAAAATTTACCAAAGAGAAACAAAAGAGCATAAATAAGCACTCCAAGCCCCCAGCAAAATACAATATTTGCTCAATCTTTCCATATTAAATTGGATTAAGGCTGACTGGAGAGATTTTCATTTGCTAGTTCCAGAGGAGAGGTAGATAAACCTATGACCTTCCAAATATTTCTGAGGATTTATTTATAATGGTAAAAAATCTGCGAAGAAAATATATTAGACATCCTCCCATTCCACCCCAAAAAAAGAATTGTTGACTATGAAGGAATAAGGTCCTTCATAGGTCCTTCATGTTATGAAGGAATAAGGTCTATTGCAAGGGGTTTTGTATTTGTGTAAGCAATTTTATTTTCCATCAATGGGAAAGCAGGGTACCCAATAAAGTCCATATCAACACAGATTGATAATGCTTACCAGAAAAAATTGAGGGAAGAAAGTTAATTATGATGACTTGGCTATCTTCATGTCAGTTGACGTCATCCTTAGCCTGAATAACTTAAATTCTTGGTTAGGTTTATCCTTATGTGTTTTAATTTGCACTCATTCTGCAGTCTTCTTTCTAGTCTCAATCTAAATATCATCCAGACATTCTGGGTGACTGAGCTGTTGTGGCAAAGATGTTTCAAAGAGAATCTCAATGACTTGTGGAGATTTTAATGGTTCCCCCAAATTGGTAAAGAAACATCTTGAGATTCATATCATTTTATATTATGATAATAAATGCAGCATTTCTATGCACACAAATATTCTTGAAAACTCTTAGGTAATACAAATCTAAATATTTGTGACTCAGTCAAAGTACTGCTAAAAAAAATGCACCGTACAGTATATGTGCCTGCAACTGTTTTCCTTTTCTTTAAACTATATTTGAAGAAATTGTTAGCAAATACATCAAGATTTCTGCAAAAGAATACTTAAGCTTCCAATGAACATTTATACAGAACAGCAAAATGTTCCTTTTAAGCTTTATTTTACATGGCAATTAAAATACTTTTAACTCTCTGATCTCTTAGACTATTTTAAACTTCTGTTTGTGGATTGGCTTTAGTGCTCTCCAATTTTAAAAATGGTATGATTTTAATAAGAAACCATTTTGAAATTATTATGACTGAAAGGCAATGGCAGAATTCATACATTGTACTAAGCCTTGATGTGTTTTTAAATGGTTTATTAAACACACCATTGTGCTCTTAAGGACACATCATGCTAAATCTCAATAAATAGGCTCATCCATCACGTAAAATAATTCTGAAATAGAATAATGTTTATCCTAGCCATTACAGAAATGAGATTACCAACAAATCCCTGTTATTTAAAGGATTTCCCTTGCATAAATGTGTATTTTTTTAAAAAGGCATTTATGCAACTGTACCATTGCTGTTTGAATTTTATTACTAGCATAAAATACTGCTTTTGTTTACTTCCTTCTTTAAATCATTGTTCCTGTGCTGTGGTTTATATAATAGGTGTAAATCTGATGAAATGCAAAATTTATAATGTTTTTGGAACCAATGTACCATCAAGCATTGGTTTTGTGCTGGGGCAGGTTTCAAAATCTGGTTCACTCATGGGCGCTTGTGCATGTGACGCTTCTGCACATGTGCAGAAGCGTCCATGTGGTGGGCAGAGCATTCCGTTGCCAATGCTACCAGTTCGCCCGACCTGGGGCGAACTGGTAGCAACCCACCACTGGTTTTGTGGCAGAAAGATAGTTTATACAAATACATATTAAGTAAATTTGGAAGATTAATCAATCCAGGAAGGGTGATTTTCAGTTTCTCATTGATTCCAGTATTTTCTCCAACTTTTAAATTGTCCTCTCCAAAGCAAATTACAGAAATCTATACTAAAACACAGATGCATGACTCTCTTAATGAGCCTCCCTCATCTTGAGTCAACTATAGTGTCTTCTTTAAATTATTTGTACAATGAATTTTTCCCATACCTGATTTGTTGGTGCAGTCAACTCATTTGATCTTCAAATGTTTGCACGTTTTCTGGTCTAATTAAAAAGAAGACACATCCATTTTCCCCAAAAAATGGAGACTATCAAGTAAACACAATAGATTAAAGTTTTTATGGTTGAAATTAATTGTGCTTGCAATTAAATCTGGAAAAAATGTGGAGCCTCCAGTAAAAGAGGTGGATAAATTACTTTGAAAAATCTTGCTGAAAACCTGAACTAAACCCAAATATTGTAAATTAGGGTGATACTTATAAAAGCTCTAGCACTTCTACTAAGTTTTAAAACAAGTTTTAATGAAAATATATTAAGACTTTGTTAAATCTTTGGGTAGGTGGTAACATTTCCTTTGTCCCATGAAATGTGAACTGCGATGAGGTTCTCGCATATCGAGTTCCCTATGGAAGTTGAACTATCAAACTATAAAGAAACTTTTTTTTTCCTGTAGCATCTGTTGTTAGTATTTTTTAAATGATTCCACTGAACAAGTTGGATCTACACATAAAGCAGTTTTAAATAGAAATGAGGTGAGCAGGTTTTGTATACTATTAAAAAAAATAATATAATCCCATTTTTAAAAATTGAACAAATTATCAATGAAATTTGTAATCTGTTCATTTTCACACTATTCCTATCATTTAACAGGACACTCTAAAGTACTTTTATTTTAATTACAGTTCAGCAGTTCTCCAGTTATTAACATGCCATCACAAATGCCATGGCACTCGCAATATGGCACCCCAAATCCCCAAAACTTTAACTTAAAACTGTCTACTCTTGACCTCACCCCATTACTAAGAGATCTGTAAGGGGCATGCATAAGAGCACCAGCGTGCCTACCATTCCAATCCTAATGTTCCCTTTAGTTGTATTCATTTTATGTTTTCAATGTATGCTTATATATATTATTTAATATGTATTTGACAAAATAAATAAAATAAAATAAATAAATATACATGGGGTACTGAGCCAGAGTTTCTAAAAAAATGTAACACAGATAAAGAATTAAACACCATGCAGATATAAAGCTATTTTGTATTATGCATTAACAATGTCTTGCATTATTAACTGTTGTATTAACAGAATCTTGCAAAATAAATGTGCTAGTTTTTCCCTCATTTTATCTTCATGAAAAGGATTTGGGGAGGAGGGGCGTTTGAGTCATTTTTAAACATATTATTTTCTTTATCTGGACTCAGAGTTTACTTGATCATTGGCTTTGTAACAGCTCTTCCTTCTGTCTTTCATCTTCTATAATCACTATACATGTGGACCATATAAAAACAGGATTCCATATAGCAATTTGAGGTTGTTGGCTGTTTTGACACCACAATATTCTGCCACCTCATTCTGCTGAATAACAAGACAGGAATTAACCTTCCTTCTGTGTTACGTTACTTTGCTTTATGGTACTTTTCACCCTAGATTTCCTATATTATTATTTTTTATTTTAACAGCCTTATTCAAACTAATTCAAGGTCTTTGCTTATGTTTAGCACTTCAAATGGCTTTCAATGCAGCTAGCACCAGGAAGTGAAAGAAATCTTTAAGAATACAATGCAGAAGGCCATGATATATATATTTTAATCTGCTTCCTAATTCATTCTCATTGTTTAAGATGTGCCTGAGAGCTCTATCTTGATTCTGTTTTTAAAACTTCCTGATTACTTTAGTATGCAATACCTACAGTCCAGTGGTGGGTTTCAATTTTTTTACTACCGGTTCTGTGGGTGTGGCTTGGTGGGTGTGGCATTGCTTGGTGGGTGTGGCATTGCTTGGTGGGTGTGGCTTGGTGGGCATGGCAGGGGAAGGATATTGTAAAATCTCCATTCCCATCCCACTCCAGGGGAAGGTTACTGTAAAATCCCAATTTCATCCCAATCAGCTGGGACTTGGGAAGCAGAGAATATATGGGGGCAGGGCCAGTCAGAATTTTTACTACCAGTTCTCCAAACTACCCAAAATTTTCACTACCGGTTCTCCAGAACTGGTCAGAACCTGCTAAAACCCACCTCTGCTACAGTCATTGTCAACAAACTTCGCTCGGAATTCTTTCTTCAGCTGTTGCAGGATTTTCTACTCCCAATACAAATGTCACTCTAACTGGATGATGTACAATTGTCTTTTTCTTTAAAGTGTGGCAAACTACTCATTTATTCACCCCATTTTGATTCTACAAAAAAAAAAAAAGCCTCATGATTGATATTTTCAGAAAACGAGACCAAAGACTTGTCTTTCCATCAACAGAGCCTCTAATTTATCAAACATGTAGGGTAATTCATCCAAGGAAAGAAGATGAATATTTCTACCATTCAATAATTCTCTAATAGTAGATCTTTATACATGATTTTAAAGTACAATCATAGGTCAAAACAATGCCAATGGCTTTAACACTTGCCTCTTTCTCTCCCCATTGGAGAGTTTATTTATTGAGATTACTTTGAGTAAAAGAGTAGTAATAGTGGCTTAACATGCATATCACAATGGAACAAATGGTTTAATGAACAGATGTATTCTGTAGCATATGGTTGAAATACATTATTCAATTGCTAAAAAAAAGATGTGTAAATGAAAAATAACAAATCCAGGATTATGAATATTATGATACATGTTACCTTCTCCGTTCATAGTGTATGATCATAGATCAAATCAAGTTGCTTAGAACCAACTATCTGAGATTCAAGTTCATTTGCATTTGCATAAATGCAGTCCAGGTAATCAGAAAACTGAAGGCAAACATTATTGTTGTCTGTGGTTGGTTTTGTGATAATTATGACAGAGATGGTTTAAAAGTAACACCCATAATTATCCACAATTCTCAGTTTACAATTAGTGTTCCTGACAGTTACAGTCACAAATGCCAGCTTTAATCATGTGTGCAGGTTGAATTAGGCCATGCCAGTGCTGTAAGACATCTAATCCCCTTTCTTCCTTTTCCTAATGAAATAATAATGTAAATTCACTACACTGATGGGGCAACCCATGTGAATTTATTAAAGGCCTGGAGAAATCTCTTGAAAGGAATAAAACCTTCCTGGCTACAGACTTGAGGTAATTTAAACCAGACAAGGGTAAAAAATGGCACTGTCATCAGAAGCTGGGATGTGGAAAGGATTTAATTTGTATGAATAGGCATTTTAATAAGAGGAGACCTAATTTTCAGCTTTACTGGAAGAATATTAGTGCTGTCATTTCCCAAATGGGGTGCGCTAACTTTTTGGGTTTAAGGGAAGAGAATAGAGACCATTTCCAGATCTCCTTCTCATTACTCTGTGGCTTTTGCTATATCACCAAACAGGAAGACCTATTGACTAGGTCTTCTAATTATATGAGTGAAGACAAATTGTATAATTAGCCCTCATAAAACCATCTGCAGTAGTCAGTGATACATATCAACCTTTGCTTGTGGAACACATGCCTTCTGGTTGTTAACACTAGCTTTTATTGTTATTATTATTAGCTAAGGTCTAGTGTCAATTGATAAAAAGCTTAATTTACCTTTTCTAAAAACTTTGGAATGACAGCTTCCCTTATGGAAATATATGACATTATCTTCTGGGGTAATTGTTCCTAGTAAATAAATGTCTTAGGAACGCTGCACATTTGGAAGAACAACCAAATAAGCAGTAACTGAAATATTAACCATATATCTCAGTAGCTCATCAGTCTGAAATCCAGACCAATTAGTGGGACCATAGCATTTCCAGATCACAGAAGGCTCGGTTGTTTCCTATTTTGTTGTCATAGTTTTGTGAGCTCTTGCCATGAATATACAGACATTGTTACCATCCTTCTATTTTATAAGCCCCCTGTTCTGATCACAGCAAGATCATCTATAACTATGCAACTCAGCCCTTCTGATAAGTAAGAAAAAGAATAGTAGTACTGATTTAAATAACTGCTGTATATCAATGACACTATTAGTAACAAGCTTTCTTCCAAAACATTATCAAGCTCCAAAATGCATCCAGAGCATTCATTTTCTCTTCTCCATGCACACTAGGAATGGATAGATCAATGTAAATTTCACACGTTTAATTAACTGCTTCATAGGTGGATTTTCATTAAGGGAAATTTATAGATGGATTTTTAATGAAATAGCCTAGCACAAATTCACTGCCCAGTTAGGGGCTGGTGGTAGAGTTGCTTATAAAAGTAAATATGATCCCTGGAGCTTCTGGCTGGTTTGAATGATTCATAATGGGGGGAGGGGGGAGAGAGCAAAATGCAATGAAATACTCTGAACTTACTGAGGCATGGGGCTTCCTTCAGAGGTTTCTTCTCCTTTGCTACAATTATAAAGATACTCATGTGACAATTGGATCATTTTAATTGTAAAAATATAGGTAGTCTTCAACTATGACCACAGTTGAGCCCAACATTTCTGTTGCTGAGCAAGACATGTTAAGTGAATTTTGCTGTATTTTATGACCTTCCTTGCCACTCTTATTAAGTGAATCACTGCAGCTATTAAACTAATAACATGGTTGTTAAATAAATCTGGCTTCCCCATTGACTGTGCTTGTCAGAAGGCTACCAAAGATGAACACATGACTCCGGGACACTGCAACATTCATAAATACGAGCTAGATGCCAAGTGTCCCAGTTGTGAACATGTGACTGTGGGGATGCTGCAACAGTCATGTGAAAAACACTTAAGTCACTTTTTTTCAGTGCCATTGAAACTTTTAATGGTCACTAAACAAATGGTTCTAAGTTGAGGACTACCTATGCATAAGAAGTCAAGAGCCATCATAGGGTCCCTGTTTTTTCAAAGGGCAACTGGAATTTTTTGTTTTTGCTTGAAGAAATTTCACGCCTCATCCAAGAAGTTTCTTCAGTTGAAGCTTCTTAGAGGAGAAGCAAAATGTCTTCAAGCAAAAACAAGAAAGCCCAGTTGCCCTTTGAAAAAGCACCTTTGAGAGCCTCAGATGGCTCTTGTCTTTTTATTTATGACCTGGGTGACTGAATATCTCCATAGACATTTAGCCACCCTAAGAATTTTTGGTGTGGGGACTGGGGAGACAGTTGGACAAATATCAAACAGCTTTGCTTTTGCAATCATTCATTTGTCTTAAATCATCTGGGAACAAATTGCCCAAATAAACTCCAAACAACATTATGGTAAAATTCCCTATCATGCAGAGGGTATATTTCCATTGTATCATTTAATCAATAAAAAGGATACTCTATATGTTTCACAAATAAAATCCATAGCATGTTGTTGGCTTACAATCAAAATAAAAATAGAATGCTTAAAAAGGATGTAAAAGTTTGCCTATCTCATGCTGTCCTGGGGGAAATTTAGAAGGCATGAAATCTTCTGAACCATGGATCTGCTGATATGAAAAGAAGAAGTGCATTTGTTCTTGTAAGATGCTTTGGGAGACTGAAGCTACACAGTGCTTTAGATTTAGTATGCAACTGGAAGCATCCACAATACTTTGGTACTATGACAAAAATTGTATCAAGATGAACAGAGTTTCATCTTTATCAACATTTATTTTTTAAGCAAGTAACAGCATACTGTATAATATCCTGATAATATCATAACAGTCCAAAAACTGGGATTTTTGTATAATTCTATTAACAAAATATAACCTTGTTTCACTCTGTTTGAAATAGTATATATCCTGTTTCTGCAAGTAGAGCCTGATTCCTACAACTAGGTTGACCTGTAAGAATGCACATCTGATTCCAATTTAATAAGGAAAGCTATGAATTCAAGTTCCCTTTGCCATTTTTGAATTTTTTTTAAAAAAATGGTCCAAATGGAGACATCTCTCCAATAATGTTCCAAGAAGCTCAATTATGTACGCATGTTCACTTTCATATTTGTCTAGCTGTTTTACACTTATGAATGTTTAAGGGTTGGAATAGAATAGAATAGAATAGAATAGAATAGAATAGAATAGAATAGAATAGAATAGAATAGAATAGAATAGAATAGAATAGAAATGTTAATAGGAGAATAACACAATGGTTTTATACAATTAGATCTAAAAAATCACAGATGTTTTACAATAATAAGTATCATACTGAGAGTCAGTTGAATGTAATGTTTAAAGTCCTACCTTAAAAAGTGGAAGACCATGAGTTCTAGTCCTGATTTAGGCATGAAAATTATTTTACGCTAGTTACTCTTTTTTCAGTTTCAGAATTAGTGCTGCGAAGAAAATAGGAAGTGGAAACAATTATAAAAATTATAATTAAAAAGTATAAAAATTAAATTATTATTATTATCATTATCGTTATTATTATTATTATTATTAATTCTTACATTTTTATTTAGGCTGAAATGTATAAAACCTTTCCTCCCTTCCTTCCTTTCTTCCTTCCTTCCTTCCTTCCTTCCTTCCCTCCTTCCTTCCTTCCTTCCCTTTGAATTGCAGTATTAATTAATATAGCAATGAATAAAAGCATTCATCTATATTGGAAACATATTTCTTTCAATTTTTTAATTTCTTTCATTGTTTACTTCACCCCTGGATTTAAAAGAAATCCACATTAAATCAATAAAAGGATTTCTCCACATGCTTACAATCTAAGAGACAGTGGAAGAAAGAGAAAGGAGATCAAAGGAAACAAGAAACAAGCAAGGCCCAGAAGCAGTTGTGAACTGTGCCTAGTGCTTCTTAGCTGAAATGGAAAAGAGTTCAGGAAGCAGGAAGCCTGAATAGTATCAGCCATCCTTTCCTCTGTTATGGAGCGCATATGTGTGGATGGGGTACTTGTGTTTTTATTGTACAATGTAAAATATAACAAGTTGAAGCAATAGTCAGAACCAAGTAAATAGCCTTTTGAAACTGAAAAGTTCTTATATACAACCATTCACTATAGCATTGAACATTCCATTACAACAATATTCGTATTTTCCCCAGATAAATTATATCTAACTTAGAAAAGGTGTTTCTAGTTAAGAGGCAGATCAATTGACTTAGCTTTAACTCATGTAAAATTGCTCAAAGCATTGCCAGTTGAAAGACTACTGCTTGATACAACTGTTAACAGACCATCAAAGTGTGAGGTCCTATCAGAGAAAATAAGACAAACCCCAAAGGTACCGTTGATTCTGATTTTCTTTTTCCAGCTATGAAGGTGAATTAGACTGTGGAGTGTTTTCAAGTGATTAATATGCTATACATGCTAGCAAAGGGCAGGAGAGGTGAAGTTGCTTTATTTATACATAAGCAATATGGTTATACAATGACGGCTTTACTACTGTGTGCTGTGTTGGAAGGATGGAAAAGCGGCAAGCTTATGAAATCTCTTGTTAATGACAAAATTGTATTAAAAGGGTTATTGACTGAAAGCAGCTTTTTCCCCATGCACTGGTTGCAGAGGATCAAGTCCCACATATGCAATATCCCAAATATGGGGGGGGGGGAGGACAGAGACATGGGAGGGAGGGAGGGAGGGTGGGAGAGAGGGAAGGAGAGAGAGGGAGAGAGGGAGAGAGAGAGGAACATGTCACCAAAGAAAAATGACTCTTTAATCACATTTTTATAAGAACAGATTTTAGATATCGTCCTTGAGATTGATATTATTATGATTATTTATTTGTTGCTGCTTTGTAGTTACAGGGTATTTAAAATTTTTAATACACTGCAACTTTAAAGTTTTTTAAAGTTTTCTTAAAGATTACAGGAGTAAGACAACACTGTGATTCCTGACTAACGCTTCTTGCCAAAGTTCAGGAAGATGAAAGGTAAACAAATAAATAAACAATATTTAGCTAAAGGGGCTTCAGTGTAGGTAGCACCAAATCCATGAAGGTTTTTAATTTGAATTTCTTGAACTTCAAGTGCTAAATGTTTTCCTTCTGCTCGTACGCATAAGCATTTCAACATTCCAGCATGTTATCTGATGTTTTTACTATATGTATAAAAATAGCTCAAGTGTAATTAACACCTGCTCTTTACCTAATCTGTTTTTTTTTAATTTTCATTTGGTGCCTTTTATATTTTTAAAGTTTTAAATAATATTAATTATATATTAATAACTAATGTAATCTTAATATTACTGTCAATTTAATATTAACATAATGATAGATAGTAATTAATAATCATAAAAATAAATTTTATGAATTGTTTTTAACTTTATTCTATGCCACTCAGGGTCACTTGATTAAAATGGGTGTCCATTTAAATATGACTAGTAAATAAATAAAAAGTACCTAATTTCTTCTCACTCATAGATAGGCTGCAGACTATCACCAGTCTCAAGCGAAACCTTGGTTGTGGAACAATGTGAAATATGTATTTGTCCCATCTGTATAACAGACAGCATGAGACAATTAAACACATTCCTCATTTTTCTTGATTTATGTCTGCTATGTATTATGGTTTTCATTTCTTTGTCTCTGGATTTTAGTGGAGCGATAACTGGTTATCTAAAGTCCAAATGGGATTATGGCTTTCCCATCCACCAAACTTGGCATTAAGTGTTATTGTTGCTTTAATCAATACTCAGGGTCATTGTCATGCCAATCCTTTCCTTTTCTTCAGAGTCTCTAGCCCAGGCCTTCAATATAAAACAACCACAGGGCTCCCAAGCCTAACATATCAAGATGACAGCTAGGTGATAAGGTATGTCAAAATCCAAAGCCAAGTTGTTTGAGAATGATATCTTCCCTAAAAGTTAGTGATTATTCCTGAGAAAAATCAAGCTGTTTTGGCAGCTGATTAGAACTGGAAGGAGCAGGGAGAAGTCATGGAACACAATTAACCATTTGCTAGATAAAAGCTTCGTATCAAAAACAGATTGAAAATAATGCTACAAAGAATGTCATTGCCCACTTAAATATTCAGTGTTCAGAACCTTCTTTGCTGGCCGAGATTTGTGAACATCTCTATTGGCCTAGTAAGCTAAAAGCATTCCACTGTTATAACAGAACCCCTAAGCATCATCTTTGAAAAATCTTTCAGGACCAGCTCCCTACCCAATCTATGGTCACTAGCCACGGTCATCCCTATCTTCAAAAAGGGAGACCCCAGCCTAGTTGAAAATTACAGACTAATCTCTTTATGTTGTGTCACCTGCAAAGTAATGGAATCAATCATCAATCAATCCATTACCCTCCACCTAGAAACAAACAACCTACTCTCTAATAAACAATTTGGTTTCAGAAAAAAATTATTCTGTAATCTACAACTTTTACGCTGCAAAAACATATGGACTACAAATATTGATCAGAGCAAAGCAATAGATGTAATTTACATAGACTTCTGTAAAGACTTTGATTCAGTAGTACATGACAAAACTAAAATCCTACGGCATCTCAGGACCCCTCCATAACTGGATAACTACATTCCTGTCAAACAGGCAACAAGTGGTCAAAATAGGGAGCGCCCTATCAAATCCTCCACCTGTTAATAGTGGTGTCCCCCAAGGCAGCGTTCTAGGACCAACACTCTTCATAATATACATATATACATATATGACCTTTGTGATCATATTATAAGTAACTGTGTTCTCTTCACCGATGATGTTAAACTGTTTAACACTACCAACAATGCTGCTACCCTTCAAAAAGATCTTGACTTTGTGTCTGAATGTTCAAAAAATTGGCAACTCCAAAATACAAGCTAAGTGGACATGACCTTTTAGATGACCCTCACTCTGTCAAGGACCTTGGAGTACTCATATCAAATGATTTTTTTATTTATTTATTTTGTCACAATATAAGTAATTATGTAAGTAATTATCATACAGAAAGGTATGTATAGTATATAAACATATATGATCTAATACCATGATACAATGATCTAAGTGCCAAAGACCACTGTAACAACATCACCAAAAAGCGATTAAGAGTTGTAAACCTAATCTTGTGTAGCTTCTTCTCCGGTAAAATTATACTACTAACCAGAGCATGCAAAACTTTTGCTAGACCAATTCTCGAATACAGCTCATCTGTCTGGAACCCACACTGCACATCGGACATTAATACAATTGAGCATGTCCAGAAATATTTCACAAGAAGAGTCCTTCACTACTCTGCTTGCAGCAAAATACCTTATGCCACCAGATTTGAAATTCTGAGTTTAGAAAATTTAGAACTACGCCGCCTTTGGTATAGCATAGCTCATAAAATCATCTGCTACAATGTCCTACCTGTCAATGACTACTTCAGCTTCAACCACAACAATACATGAGCACACAATAAAGACAAACTTAAAGTGAACCGCTCCAAACTAAATTGCAGAAAATATGACTTCAGTAACAGAGTTGTTAATGCCTGGAATGCACTACCAACTCTGTGGTCTCATCCCAAAACCTCCAAAACTTTAGCCTAAGACTGTCTACTATTGACCTCACCCCATTCCTAAGAGGTCTGTAAGGGGCGTGCATAAGAGCACCAACGTGCCTACTGTCCCTGTTCTAATGTTCCCTTTAATTGTATTCATTTTATGTATTCAATTCATGCTTATACATATATATTATCTAATATGTACACAACTAAATAAATAAATAAATAAATAAATAAAGTAGTCTTTGGACTACTGCTTGATGCTCACCCCAGAGAAGAAGACGGTACCAGGTCATTATTCCATTCTCTCTTTTTTAGATGGAATTATCAATATTGAAGCCCTATTTAACCCAATGTCAATGGGCACAAATCCAGCTTGTGAAAGTTCAAATTCTGAATTGGCAGCTGTCTTTGAAACTGAAAACATTTTTTTTACCCAAGAGAAAATGACACCAGGATTTTAAAATAAGGACTTACTAATATTTTCTTAAAAGAAAGTGCTATATTTTCAAACAATAATTGGGCAGTAAAATACTACAGCCACATCCTTGTCTGCTTCTGAATTGCAATCGCACAATTAATTATCCCAAATTGACAAACATATCAAGAAGTACTCTCGGCTTCATTATTATTTCTAAGCCTCAAAGCCCCTTGGTATGTACAACAGAAAAGCAATAGGCTCACTTAGTTGTATATTAAGAAAAAAACAAAACTCAACAGGAAAGAAATATATTCCTGGATGTCATGTAGGCTCTCTAGATATTCAAAAGACAGAAGAGGCAGCATTTATAAACTGTCTCCATATGTTTTTCTTCTCTGAGCAATTAGTTATACTTTTTTTTTCTCCCTTCAAGCATAATTTTTTTTTTTAGGGGGCGGAGGATCTGGAAAAAAATTAAGGTCTCAATTGCTAAATGCAGTAGCTCTGCTAGTTACATTGCAGGACAAATCTTCAAAGTTTAATCACAAGTTCTTACTTTATGCTCTATATGAAAACATTAAAGGGAGGGCTTGGAGTGGCAATTATTTGGGGAACACTTCATAACCATTTCGGTATTTTACTATCACTACTTCCTTTTTTTCCTTATGCCCTAAAATGGAATTGAGACTATTTTATCAAAACAATACATTTTTAAAAATCTAAAAGAGTTCACTGCGACATATTTTACCATAATAACATACATAATGTTTTCCCATTTATCTTCACAACCTTGAAAGGTTAGGGAATATACAAGTGGCTGCGCGGGTGATAGAGGGAGCTACACGTAGCTCCCATGTAACACCGCTCCTGCGCAGACTGCACTGGCTGCCTGTGGCCTTCCGGGTGCACTTTAAGGTGTTGGTTACGACCTTTAAAGCGCTCCATGGCTTAGGACCTGGGTACTTACGGGACCGCCTGCTGTTACCATACGCCTCCCACCGACCCGTACGCTCCCACAGAGAGGGACTTCTCAGGGTGCCGTCCGCCAAACAATGTCGGCTGGCGGCCCCCCCGGGAAGGGCCTTCTCTGTGGGGGCTCCCACTCTGGAACGAGCTTCCCCCGGGCTTACGCCAAATTCCTGACCTTCGGACATTTCGTCGCGAACTCAAGACTCACCTTTTTATCCGCGCGGGGCTGGCTTAAATTGGGATTTTAAATTTTAAATTTATTAATTTTAAATGGGGTTTTAGTAGAGTAAATTTTAATCATTGGGCTAATTTAAATAAGTTTTTTAAATGGGATTTTAAATTTGTATATTGTATTGCTGGTTTTTATTATGCCTGTACACCGCCCTGAGTCCTTCGGGAGAAGGGCGGTATAAAAATTAAATAAAATAAATAAATAAAATAAATAAATAAATAATTCAAATGCCTTTGAATGCTCAGAAGCAGCAGGTGGAAACGTAAACCCACCTGTCATTGTTACACTGCAACATCACTGCCCTGATGGTGGATTCTGCAAGCCAAATAGAAAACAGAATAACAGAGTTGGAAGGGACCTTGGAGGTTTTCTAGTCCAACTCCCTGTTTAGGCAGGAGACCCTACACCACTTCAGACAAATGGTTATCCAATATCTTCTTAAAAACTTCTAGTGCTGGAGCAGTCACACCTTCTGGAGGCAAGTAGTTCCACTGATTAATTGTTCTAACTGTCAGGACATTTCTCCTTGGTACTAGATTGCTTCTCTCTTTGATTAATTCACCCATTGCTTCTGGTCATGCCCTCAAGTGTTTTGGAGAATAGCTTGACTCCATCTTCTTTGTGGCAGCCCCTGAGATATTGGAACACTGCTATCATGTCTCCCCTAGTCCTTCTTTTCATTAAACTAGACATACCCAGTTCCTGCAATCGTTCTTCATATGTTTTAGCCTCCAGTCCCCTAATCATCTTTGTTGCTGTTCTCTGCACTCTTTCTAGAGTCTCAACATCTTTTTTACATTATGGTGACCAAAACTGAATGCAGTATTCCAAGTGTGGCCTTACCAAGGCATTATAAAGTGGTATTAACACTTCTTGTGATCTTGATTCTATCCCTATGTTTATGCAGCCTAGAACTGTGTTGGCTTTTTTGGCAGCTGCTGCACACTGCTGGCTCATATTGAAATGGTTGTCCACTAGGACTCCAAATAACTTGGGACAGACCTGTTTTCCATGAATGTACATGTAATTCTCAGCTTATGACCACTTGTTCAGTGACTGGTCTAAGTTATTACAGTGCTACTTATGTCTGGTCTTCAGAGTTCCCACTGTGGCATTCATACAGTTATATGATCACAATTTACACTGTTCCTTGCTTACTGAACCATATGGTCCTCACTTAACCACAGCTATCAGCAATGCCGGACTTGCCATCACTAAGCAAAATAGTCACACAATATCACATTTTACAACCAAGTTTCACAGCAACAATAATTCCTGTATTAATTGCCATAGTAAGCCGAGGATTAGCTATATTTCATTCCTTTTCAAAGCTACTCAAATGGCTATGATTAAATCTTGTATTGTGAGCCACCAAGCATCAGGGACAATCTTCATCATACTTCTTAAAAAGAAATCTAGCTACTTTCCCCCCGTTTATGCCCACCAGTATTTTCATGTCTGTCCTTTTGCATCTTCTTTTAGTCTTTAATTAGAAAAGGCTTCTCAAAGGAATTTATCTAATAAAATAATGAACAATGTTATTAATTAATAACCATTGTTAACAAGGAAACCTTAAAAGTATTGTAGATCTTTGAAATTCTCAGGTTTTGCTACACTTGTAAAGCTTTTAAAGTCTTCACATTCTCCACTCTGAGGGACAGAGGCTGTTAAAAGTGCTAGAGAACAACACTGTCTCTCCATAACCCTTTGACTGTTACTATTGTCTCAATAGTACTACAGTCCCTCTGGACTGAGACAGGGATAAATTGCTTAAAAGAGACAGAGAAAAACCAGCAGTGATTAGATGCAGCAGGGGGATAGCAGTCTAGCTATCTCTCTTCAGAAATGCTCTACTGTGCATGAGGCCCAGTGAACAGAAGTTGTTAATGTCCAATTACCTAATCTCTTTATTTAGACATGCCGAGGCCAATCAATCATTTGCTTTTGCGGTTTTACTAATGTTGCCTGCTGACAGGAATGCTTCTCATTCTTGTTTATTTTTATATGTCAGCTTGCTTCCTAGTTCCATTTTTTAAATATTTGTTAGCAGAAATTCTAAGCCACTTTTGAGAAGACACCATAGTGCTAAAAATTGACTCTGTGTTATGGGTAGAAGACCTCCAATTGGAATACAAGCAGACATAATCAGATGCCCCACAACTCTAATTGAAATTATTCTAAATTATACCACTGGTAGACCATAGAAGATCTTAAATAAACTGCTGGTCAGTCTCCCTAAACCTAGACATCTACCCTTCCAAAATCATTTTTCATTATTTTTCTTTCATAGAACTTTCCTGGGAAATTTTTGACAGGCTAATTGCATGAAGTCAGTCTTATCTTTAAATAAGGCAAGTCTTTAAACATCACGGAACAAATACCTATTATCTCTTTATTCAAGGACAGTTTCAGAATAATATTATGGGTATAAAATATTGTCAAGAAAATTGGACAGACATTAAACATGTATAAAAATATGTAATGCAACTAAAATTGATGCTATCTAAGGAATGTTCAAATCTTGTAATCTCCAAAGTAAGAGCTGAGCAATAAAAAGCTTAACATTTTATAAAATCAGGATCTCACTCTTAAGTTATATTATGCAATGTTTCTTGTTAAACAAAATGTTAGCTTAAGTACTTGGAAAACAATTATACCAACTCCTAAAACATATGTTAGCTTTTAAATGTCAAAGGGAAAAAATGTGTATTTCAATCCACGCAACAAAACAAAAGGAATTTTGTATTTGGATTATGTGACTTTGGTGTTCTGCCAATCAATTTAATATGCCTAGGTGATGTGATATAGATATAGATTTAGATATATAGAAAATGATTCTAATTGCTAAGAACATTTGAAAAAATCTTGTCATCACAGTCATAGTCAACTCAAAAGGGTTGATCCATCAAAAAACATGCTCTGGTTTATTGCCTATCATCTTACTTCCTGTATCAAATCCAGAAAGGGCCCCTAGTTTGCTTTTTAACAGTTGTTATTCTATAGAAAAAAGAGTTGTTCTATTTCATGTAGCAAACATGTTCCATTGTTCCATTTCATTTGACAGTAGTGAAGTTATAAAAGAATGTATTTTCCCCATTTGTCATCCCTTTCTTCCTGAAGGGCAGGGAATCTTTTTCTATGATACACCAGTGTTTTCATCACCTCTAAAGAAACTAAAGTGCTATTGTTGTGAAACAATGGTTCATTTATGTTCTGCAAAATGTTATACACAAAAGACAAGTTTTCTGTGACTGATATGTAACAGATGATATCCACTGCTGAAAAATAAAGTAAAAAAGTTTTTTAAAAGCTTATATTAATAAGTCCTTACAAGAAACTGAAATATTTAGTGTTCAAATATATTTACTGAATCTTTTTCTTTTTGTTTAATTATTATCCACACAGTAGACAAGTGTTATTTTTCTCCCATTCAGTTGCAAGTGGCTGTATTGAAGTTCTTCAAACTAATGATGTCAGGGTTGAAGCTCAAAGAGAAAGACTGAATGTCCCATGTGACTTTATTATTTTGGCTAATCTCCAAGAACTAATTTAGGTTCTCTGACGGGCAGAGGCATACCCAGTAGGATCTTCAAGAGGAGGGGGGTGTAGCGTAGCTGTTTTTTTCTATGAATAACAGACCTTTCTGCTTTTGAAAATACCCTCTATTTCAAAAGTGGTTTATTGTCCAGCATGAAAAACAGAAAATCAGAGCTTCTTTAAGTTAAAAAAAAAAGTCACATAGCTCTTTGGAGCTAATCCACAATGCATAATAATAATAATAATAATAATAATAATAATAATAATAATAATAATAATAATAATAATAATAATAATAATAATAATAATAATAATAATAATAATAATAATAATAATATTTTAATTTGTATACCGCCCTTCTCCCGAAGGACTCTGGGCAGTGAACAGCCAAAATAAAATACAAAAGAAACAATACATACAATACTAAAAAACAACCCTTAAAAAACTTATTCAAATGGCCAAATTTAAAATATAATAACGCCCTATAAAATTGACAGAAATTTAAAATCCATAAAATCAAATTAAAAATTTTAAAAATCAAGCCAGTCCAGCAAGGTGGAATAAATAGGTTTTAAGTTCGCGGTGAAAAGTCCTAAGGTCAGATAGTTGTCGAAGTCCAGGGGGAAGTTCGTTCCAAAGGGTAGGAGCCCCCACAGAGAAGGCCCTCCCCCTGGGGGCCGCCAGTCGACATTGTTTGGCTGACGGCACCCTGAGGAGTCCCTCTCTGTGAGAACGCACCGGTCGTTGGGAGATAGAGGACGGCAGTAGACGGTCCCGTAAGTATCCCGGTCCTAAGCCATGGAGCGCTTTAAAGGTAGTAACCAATACCTTGAAGCGCACCCAGAAGACGACAGGTAGCCAGTGCAGTCTGCGCAGGATAGGTGTTACATGGGAGCTTCGAACTGCTCCCTCAATAACCCGCGCAACCACATTCTGGACTAACTGGAGTTTCCGGGTACTCTTCAAGGGGAGCCCCATGTAGAGAGCATTGCAATAGTCCAAGCAAGAAGTAACGAGAGCATGAGTGACCGTGCATAGGGCATCCCGGTCCAGGAAGGGACGAAACTGGCAGATCAGGCGAACCTGATAAAAAGCTCTCCTGGAGACGGTCGTCAAATGGTCTTCAAAGGGCAATCATCCATCCAGGAGCACGCCCAAGTTGCGCACCCTTTCCATCGGGGCCAATGACTCGCCACCAACAGATAGCCGCATCTGCAGCTGACTGTACCGGGGTGCCGGCATCCACAGCCACTCCGTCTTGGTGGGATTAAGCTTGAGCCTGTTTCTTCCCATCCAGACCCATACGGCTTCCAAACACCGGGACAGTACTTCGATAACTTCGTTGGGGTGGCCTGGGGTAGAAAAGTACAGTTGCGTGTCATCAGCGTACAGTTGGTACCTCACCCCAAAACCACTGATGATCTCACCCAGCGGCTTCATATAGATGTTGAACAGGAGGGGCAAAAGAATCGATCCCTGCGGCACCTCACACATGAGGCACCTCGGGGTCGATATCTGCCCGCCTGTCAACACCGTCTGCGTCCGGTCAGAGAGGTAGGAGGAGAACCACAGATAAATGGTGCCCCCCACTCCCAAACCCTCCAACCGGCACAGCAGGATACCATGGTCGATGGTATCGAAAGCCGCTGAGAGGTCTAATAGGACCAGAGCAGAGGAGTAACCCTTATCCCTGGCCCTCCAGAGATCATCCACCAACGCGACCAAAGCCGTCTCAGTACTGTATCCGGGCCGGAAGCCGGACTGGAACGGATCTAGATAGACAGTTTCATCCAGGTACTGGGGTAATTGACGTGCCACCGCACTCTCTACAACCTTCGCCGTGAAACAAAGGTTGGAGACTGGATGGTAATTTCCTAAAACAGCTGGGTCCAGGGAAGGCTTCTTGAGGAGGGGTCTCACCACCGCCTCTTTCAAGGCAGCGGGAAAGACCCCCTCCCGCAAAGAAGCATTTGTAATTCCCCGGAGCCAGCCTCATGTCACCTCCTGAGTGGCCAGCACCAACCAGGAGGGGCACGGGTCCAGTAAACATGTGGTGGCATTCAACCTTCCCAGCAACCTGTCCATGTCCTCGGGAGTCACAGGGTCAAAACTATCCCAAACAGTCTCAACAAGACGGGTCTCGAAACTCTTGCCTGGATCTACCCAATTTTGATCCAATCCATCCCGAAACTGAACGATTTTATCGTATAGATAACCATTAAACTCCTTGGCAAGCCCTTGTAATGGGTCCTCCCGCCCCTCCTGTTGAAGGAGAGAGCGGGTCACCCGAAACAGGGTGGCCGGGCGGTTATCTGCCGACGCAATGAGGGAGGAAACATAAGAACGTTTCGCATCCCTCAATGCCACTAGGTAGGTCCTACTATAGGACCTAACTAGTGTCCGGTCAGCCTCAGAACGGCTGGATCTCCAGGCACTCTCTAGGCGTCTTCTCCGGCGTTTCATCTCCCTCAGCTCCTCGGAGAACCAAGGAGCCGGTTGAGACCTGCGCTGGGTCAGAGGCCGCAAAGGCACGACACGGTCCAAAGCTCCAGTCGCAGCCTGTTCCCAGGCTGCGACTAGTTCTTCAGTCGTGCCGCGGGCCAGATTCTCGGGTAACGGCCCAAGCTCCGTCAGGAACCTCTCTGGGTCCATCAGGTGCCTTGGACGGAACCAACGCATCGGTTCTGTCTCCCTGCAGTGGTGAGTAGCGGTCCAAAAGTCCAGACGAAGGAGAGAATGATCCAACCATGACAAAGGCTCGATAACTAAATCGTTTAAAATCAGATCATTCAACCACTGGCCAGAGACAAAAATCAGATCTAGAGTGCCTCCACCGATGTGGGTAGGGCCGTCCACTAATTGAGTCAGGTCCATGGCCGTCATGGAAGCCATGAACTCCCGGGCCATCGAGGATGTCACGCCAGTTGATGGAAAGTTGAAATCCCCCATGACCAACAGTCTAGGGGTTTCAACTGCCAACCCAGCCAGCAACTCCAACAGCGCGGGCAGGGCTGTTGTCACGCAGCAAGGAGCCAGATACGTGATCAACAAGCCCACCTGAATCCTAGGCCCCACTTCACATAGAGGGATTCACAACCAGCTATCTGAGGCTCAGTGGTCTCCCTCGGTTCCAGGCTTTCCTTAATAATAACCACCACCCCGCCACCCCTACCTTGGGCCCTTGGCTGATGGAATGCTCGGAAACCTGGTGGGCACATCTCCACTAGGGGAACCCCCCCTTCCATGCCCAACCAGGTCTCCGTAATGCCCATAACGTCCGTGGTCCCCTCCTGGATTAGATCTGAGATCAGGGGGGCTTTGTTAACCACTGACCTTGCATTACATAACATCAGCCGGAGGCCCAAGTTCCGAGTACTCTGGCCATCCGGGGAACGGGAAAAAGCAGGGGAGCAGGAGCACGCGATCGCTCTCAAATAGCGAGGGCGTACTCCCAAAACCTGATGCGGCCCCCCCTTCCGCCATATCTGCCTCTCCCACTTACCGTGTCAATAGCACAACCCTGATAAGCTGGAACGAAACCCTCCCCCACCACCCTCGGACCTGACTTAACGCCGCGAGCGCACATTGGACTTGGCTCCCTCCCCGATGGGTTTCCCCCACCCACCCATTCTTCCCCTCCCCCCCAACCCCAACCCGTCAATCTCCACCCCCCCTTAAAATTCCCATTAAAACTCCCCTTAAAAAATCAGTTAAAACAATTAATTAAAAATCCCCTAAGTCTCCTATTTTTGGCATGCCACCTCTCGGGGTTCCAAAATCCGTCCTCAAGATGGGCCCTCGATAATGTGGAGGGCCAAATCCGCGAGAGAGGGGAATCTCGCAGGGCAAGAAGGTCAGCTGCTGTAAATGTTCGCATAACAAAAGTCTGGTAAACCAAAAGATTGCATCCACGAATATATCATATCATAAAAATCACAAGAAATAGTGGAAAAGCAGTCCTGGTCGGTCAAGTTGTTCAAAAAGATGGTATAATACACGGGACAGAAACCGGCTGAAAGGAATCCTTGATGACAAAAAAGGTAGACAACGGCCCAGGTGGTGGAGGAAGGGCCAGATGATTCAATGTTTATGTGGAGGTAGAGGGTCATCCCCGCAGTCATCGCCCTCATTACGATGTCAACCGCCGTCGGGAAACCATCACCCCCAGAAAACTGTCTAAAGAGACCCATGAGACACAAGGCTCCGTGGGGGGGGGGGAACAACACCACCCCCACTGCCATCGTTGAAGGCTACTGCCGCTGCTATCACAGAAGTGTTAGTCGTCAATGTCACCCCCGCCTCAAGCGGTCAAGATCCTTGCGCCTCAACCCGGCCCCGCACAATCCAAGGGGGAAAAAACCCCTCTCTGCGGGCCGGCAAGGTATTTCAAGATGTTACTGCAGCTGGGAAAGGGAGGGAAGAAAAGGGAGACAATACTGTCAAATGTCCCCCTCCTGCCTAACCCACCTACTTAAGGCCTCTGCAACCTTCCGGGCTTCCCAGACACCACCACCCAGGTACCACCCAGGTACCACCGCAGACCAGCCAACAGGACAGGCTGCCGCCGACCGCCGCCACCGCCGCAAACAGCTAAAGAGGGCGGCGGCCGGTTGCCGCCCCAATCAAGCCAGCTGAGTCGGCAAAGCACGCTGATGGCATCCGGGCTTCGTCTTGCCGGCTCAGCTCGTCTCGAGGGGGAAAAAAATCCTCTCCTTGAGCCGGCAAGCTATCTGTTCCACCGAAGAGGGGCCGATGACATCGAAATGCCCCCCCGCCGGCTGCCGTCATCTGCTGGTCGCTTCTTTCAGTTCTGCTATTTCCATTCGGCTGAAAGGAGGGCGAGAGGAGGGCGAGAGTATCAAATGCCGAGGGGCAAAAGGAGGGCGAGAGTGTCAAACCCCCCCTCCGCCCCCTCCACCGACCGCCCCCTCCGCTGACCGCCCCCGCCGTCAAAAAACGGCAAAAGAAAACGCCGGCGGCCGGCCGCCGCCCCAAAACAAGCCAGCCGAGCTGGCAGAACATGTCGGCGGCATTTGGGCTCGTCCTGCCGGCCCAGCTCGTCCTGAGGGCAAAAAATCCTCTCCCTGGGTCGGCAGGAAATCAGTTCAACCGGGAAGGGGGGCAGCGATATCAAAACGCCCCCCCTTCTGTCCAGACCGCCGGACAAAAGAGACCACCATCGCCCCGCGAAATCAACGCGGCGCCATCTTGCGCATGCCGCTTGGGTTCTTTCCTTTCTAAAGAGAAAGGAAAGAGAAAAAAATAAAGAAACATTTTATTCCTGTTGAATATTGGCATGCAATTTGTAATTACTATACGGTTGTAGTGATTATCATACTGTAAAGAGATACGATAAATCAGCTCATTAGTTAACCTTACTTTGGAATTCATATTTCAGAAGGGAAAGGGATGTATGATGTTGTAACAAATGCTTTGGACTAGGAAGCCCTGGGTTCTAGTCTGCCTGGATCATTTGAAAATAACTGTATATTCACTTACAAGTTGATGTTTTAAGAATAAAATAAGGCAAGAGTTTCTCCTTATATATACGTTGGTTCCGTCCCAGGCGCCTGATGGACCCTGAGAGGTTCCTGACGGAGCTTGGGCCATTCCCTGAGGATCTGGCCCACGGCACGACTGAGGAACTAGTCACGGCCTGGGAACAGGCCGCGGCTGGGGCCTTGGAACGTGTCGCGCCTTTGCGGCCTCTGACCCGGCGCAGATCTCATCCGGTCCCTTGGTTCTCTGAGGGGCTGAGGGAGATGAAACGCCGGAGAAGACGCCTAGAGAGCACCTGGAGGTCCAGTCGTTCCGAAGCTGATCGGACACTAGTTAGGTCCTATTCTAGGACCTACCTGGTGGCAATGAGGGAGGCGAGGCGTTCCTATGCCTCCACCCTCATTGCGTCGGCAGATAACCGCCCGGCCGCCCTGTTTTGGGTGACCCGCTCCCTCCTTCATCAGGAGGTGCGGGATGACCCTTTGCAGGGACGTGCCGAGGAGTTTAGTGGTTATCTATACGATAAAATCGCTCAGCTCCAGGATGGTCTGGACCGAAATTGGGATGATCCAAGCGAGGGAGAGGAGGCACGTCTTGTTGAGCCTGTTTGGGATGAGTTTGACCCTGTGGCTCCCGAGGACGTGGACAGGTTGTTGGGGAGGCTTCACGCCGCTACATGTTTACTGGACCCATGTCCTTCCTGGCTGGTACTGGCCACTCTGGAGGTGACACGAGGCTGGCTCCAGAGGATTATCAATGCTTCTTCGTTGGATGGGGTTTTCCCTGCCGCCTTGAAAGAGGCGGTGGTGAGACCCCTCCTCAAGAAGCCCTCTTTGGACCCAGCTATTTTGGGTAATTACCGTCCAGTCTCCAACCTTCGCTTTGTTGCGAAGGTTGTAGAGAGTGCTGTGGCGCGACAGCTACCCCAGTACCTGGATGAATCCGTCTATCTAGACCCGTTCCAGTCCGGCTTCCGACCCGGATACAGCACGGAGACGGCTTTGGTCGCATTGGTGGATGATCTCTGGAGGGCCAGGGACAGGGGTTATTCCTCTGCCCTGGTCCTATTAGATCTCTCAGCGGCTTTTGATACCATCGACCATGGTATCTTGCTGCACCGGTTGGGGGGATTGGGAGTGGGAGGCACCGTGTATCGGTGGTTCTCCTCCTATCTCTCCAACCGGTCACAGACGGTGTTGACAGGGGGGCAGAGGTCGACCGCGAGGTGTCTCACTTGTGGGGTGCCGCAGGGGTCGATTCTCTCGCCCCTTCTGTTCAACATCTATATGAAGCCGTTGGGTGAGATCATCAGTGGCTTCGGGGTGAGTTACCAGCTCTACGCTGACGACACTCAGCTGTATTTTTCCACCCTGGACCACCCCAATGAAGTTGTTGAAGTGCTGTCCCGGTGTTTGGAAGCCCGTATGGGTCTGGATGGGGAGAAACAGGCTCAAGCTTAATCCCTCCAAGACGGAGTGGCTGTGGATGCCGGCATCCCGATTCAGTCAGCTGCAGCCGCAGCTGACTGTTGGAGGCGAGTTATTGGCCCCAAAGGATAGGGTGCGCAACTTAGGTGTTTTCCTGGATGAACGGCTGTCGTTTGAAGACCATTTGACGGCCGTCGCCAGGAGGGTCTTCCACCAGGTTCGCCTGGTTCGGCAGTTGCGCCCCTTCCTTGATCGGGATGCCTTGTGCACAGTCACTCACGCGCTCGTTACCTCTCGCTTGGATTATTGTAATGCTCTCTATATGGGGCTCCCCTTGAAGTGCACTCGGAGGCTTCAGTTAGTCCAGAATGCAGCTGCACGGGTGATAGAGGGAGCTTCGCGTAGCTCTCACGTAACACCGCTCCTGCGCAGACTGCACTAGCTACCTGTGGCCTTTCGAGTGCACTTTAAGGTGTTGGTTACGACCTTTAAAGCGCTCCATGGCTTAGGGCCTGGGTACTTACGGGACCGCCTGTTGTTACCGTATGCCTCCCACCGACCCGTACACTCTCACAGAGAGGGACTCCTCAGGGTGCCGTCCGCCAAGCAATGTCGGCTGGCGGCCCCCAGGGGAAGGTCCTTCTCTGTGGGGGCTCCCACACTTTGGAACGAACTTCCCCTGGGCTTATGCCAAATACCTGACCTTCGGACCTTCCGCCGTGAACTGAAGACACATCTTTTCATTTGTGCGGGGCTGGCTTAAATTTTAAATTTTAAATTTTAAATTTTAAGTTACATAAATTTTATCGATTTTAAATTTTTTACTAATTTTAAATGGGGTTTTGGTTTTTATAAATTTTTAAAGTTCTAGGCTAATTATAATAAGTTTTTTAACTTGCATTTTAAATTGTATACTGTAGTGTCTGTATTTTATTGTTGCCTGTACACCGCCCTGAGTCCTTCGGGAGAAGGGCGGTATAAAAATCAAATAAATAAATAAATAAATAATAAATAAAACATTATTGCACTTTCAGAAGACAAGGGAGATATTAATGACATAACAGAAATGCTTCATTTGATTAGCCTCATAGGAAAGACCAAGGTTCTCCTGATTTTTCAATCCTAAAATCTTCAAATTTTATACATGGTATAATCTCTGTATAAGCTTGTTTGCTTGTATGTTTAGTTATGATAATGTAAATATTACATGGCTCAAATTAATTATTCAAAATTTAGGTAAAAGTTAAAGGTTTCCCCTGCCCAGTTGTGTCTGACTCTAGGGGGTGGTACTCATCTCCATTTCCTAGTTGAGGAACCCAGCATTGTCTGAAGATGCTTCCATGGTCATGTGGACAGCATGACTATACACTGAGGTACATATTACCTTCCAGCTGAAGTGCTACCTATTTATCTACAAGCATTTGCATGCTTCTGACTACTAGGTTGGTAAGAGCTAGGGCAAGAATGGGAGCCCCTTATATCCTCTTAGGAATGGGGTGAGGTCAATAGTAGACAGTTTTTGGTTGAAGTTTTTGGGATTTTTGAGTAGAAACTATAGAGTCAGGTAGTGAGTTCCAAGCATTAACAACTCTGCTACAGAAGTCATATTTTCTGCAATCAAGGTTGAAGCGGTTGACATTAAGTTTGAATCTATTGTTTGCTCTTGTATTATTGCGATTGAAGCTGAAGTAGTCTTTTATAGGAAGGATATTGCAATAAATGATTCTGTGTGTTAAACACAGGTCTCGTCGGAGTCAGCGGAGTTGTAAGTTTTCTAATCCCAGGATTTCAAGTCTGGTGGTATAAGGTATTTTGTTGTTTTCAGAGGAGCGGAGAACTCTTCTTGTAAAATATTTCTGGACGCGTTCAATTGTATTAATGTCAGAGATGTGGTATGGGTTCCAGACAGGTGAGTTGTATTCAAGAATAGGTCTAGCAAATGTTTTGTATGCTCTGGTTAGTAGCGTAGAATTTTTGGAAAAGAAGCTGCGTAAAATTACGTTTACAACTCTTAGAGCCTTTTTTGCTATGTAGTAAAAAATGTAGTGGGCTTTGGCATTTAGGTCATTTGATATGAAAACTCCAAGGTCTCTAACAGGGTGGGAGTCATCTATAAGGTAATATCCATCAAGCTTGTACTTATTGTTAGGGTTCTTTTTCCCAATATGTAAGACTGAGCATTTGCTGGTTGAGATTTGGAGTTGACAAGTTTTAGACCAGTCAGATACAAAGTCAAGGTATTTTTGAAGGGTAGAAGTATTGTTGGTAGTGTTAAATAGTTTGACATCGTCAGCAAAGAGAATACAATGACTTGAGATAAAGTCACACAGATCATTTATGTATAGTATGAAGAGCATTGGTCCAAGAACGCTGTCTTGGGGAATGCCACTTTTGACAGGAACAGGATTTGATAGAGCGTTGCCAATTTTGACCACTTGTTGTCTGTTTGACAGGAAGGCATTTATCCAATTGTGAAGAGGTCCTGAAATGCCATAGGATTTTAGTTTTAGGAGAAGTTTATCATGTACTACTGAGTCAAAAGCTTTGCAGAAGTCTACATACATTGCATCTATTGCTTTTCCTTGATCAAGGTTAGTAGTCCATATGTTTTTGCCGTGGAGAAGTTGTAACTTACATGATAATATTTTTCTGAAACCAAATTGTTTATTAGAGAGTAGGTTGTTTGTTTCTAAGTGGAGTGTAATTGATTGGTTTATGATAGATTTCATTACTTTGCATGTGATGCAACATAGAGAGATAGGTCTGTAATTTTCAACTAGGCTGGGATCTCCTTTTTTGAAGATAGGGATAACTGTGGCTAGTGACCAGAGTTTGGGAAGGGAACTAGTCATGAAAGCTTTATTAAAGATTATGCTTAGGGGTTCTGCTATATTAATTGAAAGTTTTTTTAAGAAGTAAGCACATAGTCCATCAGGCCCAATAGATAATGATGGTTTCAGGTTGCGAAGAGCTTTTTCAACATTATCTTCTGTGAAGTCTATATGTGTTAAGACATTGAACTCATTGTTAGTACGATTGGGGAATGTCGGGTATGAGCCATCGCTGTTTACAAAGACTGAGCCAAAGAATGTGTTAAAGAGGTTTGCTTTAACTGTTTCATCAGTACATTCTTTGCCATTAGATTCTTTTAGTGGTGGAATGGATCTTGTTTCTTTAAGTTTATTGTTCACAAAATTATAAAAAGCATGATTGGAATTAGTGCGTAGGAGATCTTCTTCTTCCTTGGTGTGGTAAATATTACATTCAGTTTTTATTTGGTTGCAAATATTTCTGTAGTGGTTTTTGAAGTTTGCTATATAGCCCTTTTTGTTTCTTCTCCAGAGGGATTTTTTTTTTGGATTGAAGCTTTTTTATTGATATGGGTAATTTGTTTTTGGTTTTTTTTGATTTTGGTGGTGATTTGTGGTACGTATAGTTTGATGATTTTGTTGATTTCAAGTAGGAATACTTTATAGTGGTCTTCTGCAGTGGTACAGGTTGAGAATAGATTTTGCCAGTTAAGAAATGAGAGATTGTTGTTTATAAAGTCATAGTTGGCTTTTTTTAAATTGTAGTTTGTAGTACTATTATTATGACGATTTATGTGAGGGCGTATATTCAGACAAAAGTCTATCATGCAGTGGTCACTGTTGGAAAAGGGTTCTTTTATTTGTAGTCCATAAATTAAGTTCGTGTTATTACAAAAGATGAGGTCGAGGCAGTTCTTGAATCTTGTATTGTTAGTTACTAATTGTTCAAGACCTAGGTTTTTAACAGCGCTGTAGAATGTAGTATGGATTGGTTCGGTTGTACATTCATTTGTTATCCAGTTTATAGAAGGTAAATTTAGGTCACCCAGGAAGATGAGAGGATATGGGCAAGAGGTAGCCCATGTTAGCAGTGAGGTTAACATATTTGCATGAGCGATGTCGTAGTCAGGGGCTCTATAGCATAGTATGAATCTAAGTGTGGTGTTAGTAGACAGGTCACATACAATAGTTTCAAGAAGAGAAAGTTTATGTGCAACTTGAATATTTTTTAAGTTCAGTGATTTTTTTGTAAAAAATAGCTACTCCACCACCTCTGTGGTGTTCACGATCTGATAGAAAGACTTGATACTCTTTGTTTGAAATAACGAAGTCAGTGAGGGATGAGTTCAGCCATGTTTCACAAAAAAAATATGATATCAAATGTACCATTGTTTAATAAGAGGATAAATTCAGGTAATTTGTTTACAAACTTCTTACATTTATTAATTTACATTTGAGACCTGTAGTGTTTGATGTAGGAGAGGTAAGGGGCGTGCATACCTAGTTTTGATTGATAGTTGATTGAAGGTTATATGCAACAGGTGATTGAAGGAAGGTTGGTTGAGCAATGAGTGGTTGATCATTGGATGGATGGAGGTTTTGTACGGGTGTTTGAAGATTAGTATGTTGATCGACAGTTGATTGTACAGGTGGATGGATGTTTCGATTGACAGATGGATGGATGCCTAGTTTGATGGATGGTTGGATGTTTTGATTGAAGTGTGGTTGAGTGATGGGGATTTGATTGAAGGATTTTCTTTTTATGCAGTCAGCACGGTAGTCAACGTAAAGGTTAGTTTCACCTTCTTCTTGCTGTCGTTTGAGCTCTGAACGAAGTTCACGGGATCTAATACGTTGTAGGAATGATAAGTCTGGTCTAGCTCTAAGTTTGTTTTATTAATCTCTGGGGACAAGGCTTCACAGAACATGGTGCCTCAATAGAAGAAAACTGATCTATCCTCAAATAAGGCTTTACACAGCAAGCCAGCATTTTAACTAAAAGTGGAAGCCTATATAAAGACAGTACAGCAACTAGAAAATAAACACAACACTTGCATTGTGGTCAATAATTCCTAACAGCCTGCCTGCCACACTGGATCAACTTAGTTTATAGATATTTCTAAAAATTCTCTCTTACTCTATAATTTTTTTAAAAAATCCTCATTTTTTTCTATTATCTTATATCTTTTTTCATCATCATCAAAATTACAAATCAGTAGTGCATTTTTTTTTTGTTTCATGTAAAAACTCTATAAGGTGTTTCAAGTCGACCATAGATGTATTGTTTTTTTTATCTAATCAAAGAGGATAATTTAATCAGTGCCACAAGTTTCATCATCAACAACCATTGCTCTGTTATAAGTAGTTTGAGCCTTAACCATTTTTTGAGCATACAATAGTATTGCTACAGTTCTCAAATGTGAGAATAAACTTCCATGACTATTTTTTGGTTGCTTGTCCCAAAACGAAAATTCTCTGGTTTCAGTTGTAGTTTAACTTTTAACATTTGCTGAATTAATGCATATATTTATATCCAAAATGTTTCAGCTTTTTTACATGTCCTCCAAACATAAAATGCCCCTTCGTGTTGTTCACATTTCTAGCAAAGATTTGAAGAACCTTTGTACATTACCAATCATCTTGTCCAAATTTGTTCTTAAAAGTCAGGAGGCTTTTATTCCTGACAAGGTGAATACATTCATCATTCTATATCTGTGATATTTTCCAGTATTGTATCTTATAGACATCTATTTCTTATATTAATTTTTTTTAGGGAAGATATCAAATGGTTTTAACTTCAGCATCATTTGTCACACAGTCAAACATGATATTGAGACTTTTGGCAACTAGCTATACAACAAAAAGCGTTAAGGACCACTGCGTTCATTTTATTTAAAAAATTCTTGAAAAACTATTCAGTCTCTTATTAACCTCTTATTAAAAATGTCCTTCAGTTCAAATAGCTACAACATTTGACAACCAAAAATACATATGCAATGAAACTAAGACACATTTCCTCTATTTTCTTTCTTCTAGTTAATTTGTGTACTATGAGGAAGGCTGCTTGATTCCAAGCAAACCTAGGTGTTACATAGTGGGCCAGAGAGCATCTTTGCATAGTATCTTTGAATTACCGTATATACTCGAGTATAAGCCGACCCGAATATAAGCCGAGGTACCTAATTTTACCACAAAAAACTGGGAAAAACTATTGACTCGAGTATAAGCCTAGGGTGGGAAATGAGGCAGCTACTGGTCAATGTAAAAAATAAAGATAGAGCCAAGTAAAATAACATGAATATTTATTTGAATATTTATTTTTATACTTGATACTTAAATCTTGTTTGTTTGGATAATGCTTGCAGCTGCCTTCCAAAAGTAGGAAGAGGCTTCTATTAATTAAATACAGTTAATATACTCACCTGCTGTATTATAAATAGATTTCACCTTTTGTCATAGTAAAATAGAGTTTGGTGGCAACTTCTTCAGTAGTTTTTGAAAGCTTTCAGATACAAACAAATGTCTCCCAATGCAATGTACTTTATGTCTTGTAAGTAATTTAGACTTTGTACCTACCTACCAGGCATAATTCCTACGAGATATAATAAAAATAGTCGGTTTGGTCTAAAGGGTACCATGCTAGAAAGCCAGAGACCATGAGTTCTGACCTTGGGCTAATCATACTCCTTCAGCCATATTCGCCTCAGAGTGTGGTGGTTGTAGGGAGGAAAATGTCTGCTGGATACGTTTGCCATCATGAGTTATTTGTATAAGTAATTCAGATGGCAAAGCACAGGCATATTTTTTAACTTCTATTATTTGAGCAAATCAATTAGATGGCTCTATAAGTTGAATGTTATCTAATGTAAATTCAGAAGAAAACTGATATTAGGCTATTCCAGTAGGGAATAGTAATATTCAGGTCTTCAACCATTCACTTGTATCTTTTTTTCTAATTGGATGGCTCCTACTATCAGCAATCTTGGTATCTTTCTGGCTTGCCCTCAAGGGTTGGGAGTGGGGAGCATTATATATTGTAGAGTTCTCCTTCTGCATCATGGCCTTGCTCCCCTCGGACGCCGCCTTCTTGAAAGCCTCCTGACGTGGTGGTTGCCTCCGCCGCCGCTGCTACCGAGCATCTTCTTCCCGCCTGCCGCGAGGAAACCATTTAAAAGCCCAGCTTCTGAAGCACGGAGGGAGAAGAAAGAAAGCCCTGGCGGTGCAGTGAGAGGGCGGGGCGGGGGAGCCGCCAGCCTTCTCGGCCGACGCTTTCACCGTTTGGCTGGACTGGGACCGGCTTGGCTCGGGTCCGCAGTAACTCCCGCCAGGCTGTGCCGCGAGGAAACCATTTAAAAGCCCAGCTTCTGAAGCATGGAGGGAGAAGAAAGAAAGCCCTGGCGGTGCAGTGAGAGGGCGGGGCAGGGGAGCCGCCTGCCTTCTCGGCTGACGCTCGGCATGTCGGGGAAACCTCCTCCTCAGCCGAGAAGGCTGGCGGCTCCCCGCCCGCCGCGGACCCGAGCCAAGCCGGTCCCAGTCCAGCCGAACAGTGAAAGCGTCGGCCGAGAAGGCTGGCGGTTCCCCGCCCGCCTCTCACTGCACCGCCAGGGCTTTCTTTCTTCTCCTCCGTGCTTCAGAAGCTGGGCTTTAAATGGTTTCCTCGTGGCACAGCCTGGCGGAGTTACTGCGGACCCGAGCCAAGCGGTCCCAGTCCAGCCGAACGGTGAAAGCGGAGTGGCGCTCGGCATGTCGCTTTCACCGTTCGGCTGGACTGGGACCGGCTTGGCTCGGGTCCGCGCGGCGGGGCGGGGGAGCCGCCAGCCTTCTCGGCTGAGGGAGGGAGGGTTTCCCCGACATGCCGAGCGCCGCTCCGCTTTCACCGTTCGGCTGGACTGGGACCGGCTTGGCTCGGGTCCGCGCGGCGAACTGCTCAGCCTTGGGCAAATCCCGCCGGACGATCTCGCCGCCTCTTTGGCGTCTCCTGTGCGGGGTTCCCGAAGTACATCGAGACGTAGACTCGAGTATAAGCCGAGGGGGCGCTTTTCAGCACAAAAAACGTGCTGAAAAACTCGGCTTATACTCGAGTATATACGGTAGCTATTTTTTTTCCCAAATTACTCATTAGGATTCCCCTTAATTGTAAACTTTAACTATGTACAATAACAGTAACAGTGGAGAAGAATGAGGGAAAATGTTTTGTTTTGTTTTGTTTTTACCAGCAATACCTTATTTTTTGACTTCTTAATCACAAGGTTCTTGAGATAGATAAATGTACAAAGAAGTACATAAGAATGTAAAACAAAAATCATTATAAACAAAATCTGAACTATTTTTTTTTTGTTCAAAAAAGTTTTATTTTGATATTCTTGTCCAATAACATATCCATTAACATATTTAATGTACCATCATATACAATTAATCGGGTCTGCCCGGTCACCACCCCCTTCCTTTTCCTTAAACTCTCCTTCTCTACCTTCTTCTACTTTCCATAGCCATCCTCCCCCTCTCTTATCTACATCCTCTCCTCTTTCCTCCCTACTCCTTTCTTCTCCCTCTTCCCCTCTTCCTTCCTTTCCTCCTCCTCCTCTTCTCTTTCCTCCTTCTCTCTTCTACTTCCTTCTTTCCCATCATTCTAAAGTAGTAGCCGGGCAGATCCGATCTTACATTAATTATACATCTTCAATCATTTTTGTACATTAACTATCAATCCATTTTCTATCCCTCCCCTCCCTTCCCCTTCCTCCCCCCACCCCCCAGGACTTCCGAGAACCGAATACAGGGTATAAAACTAACAACAAAATTAAAATCTAGCACAAATCATAATCCATAATCATTCCTTAAAACCTCCACTCCTTCCAGAGACAAAGAAGATACTTTTCTTCCAATCCATTATATATCAGACCATTCCACTCCTAGAGTTCTCAGAAGTTTCCGATTGAGTTAGTGTTTGTTCTTGAATAAAGTACATAGTTTTAATATCCAACCTTCATCAATCAATATCAAAACAACGTTCCATCTTCCAATATTCACCAAGGGTTCTTCTAAAATGTCTTTCTTCCTTAGCAGTCTCTCAAAAATAGTTCATATTTCCAACTTAGTTTCTTTAATTTTTCTGTCCAACCTTCAAGGGTAAGCAATAGTCCATCTTTTCACATCTTTAACATTTATATACCACAAATAATATTACAAATATCCAAAGTATCAATTGTAATAATTAAAATCTTCACTTTACCTTACTTATATCAAATAACATTATTAAAATTACACCTATAACTTATCCAAAATATATCTATTATAACAATTACATTCTAATTAACATTACATCCATCTCTTAAATATAATATTTAATCCAAATTCCTAAATTTTACTATCTATCCTCCAAAATTAAACAATATTCCATCTTCCTATTCCTTTATACCTTAAATATATCAAATAGTACCCCTAAAATTACACATTTATATCCACAATAAATCATTTACAAAAATTAACCATAATCATATATAATAGAGTTAAACATTCTCCCTCCCCTTCTTCTGTCTTACACATTTTCCACCATCTATTCACCATTCAACTTAACATCTGTTAATAAAGAATTCCCAATCTTTAATACATTAATATAAAAATCTCGTGCTTTACAGATTGTGTTGAGAAAATACTTTCTTCCTTTATAATTCAGTGTTAAACCAACTGGAACCTCCCATCTAAAATATATCTGATGTTTCTTAAGCTCATCCACCAGAAAGGCAAATTCTTTTCTCTTTCTTAACATTTTAGGAGGAATTTCCTTCATCATTATTATATCTTGTCCAAATATTTGAAATTTATTTTTATAAAATGCTTGCAAAATTCCATACCTAATCCTCTTATTTGTAAAATAAATAACAACATCTCTCGGTAAACACTTATGCCTTGCCCACCAAGAATTAACACGATAAATTTTTTCAATGTTAACTTCAAAATCTTCTGATTCCACTCCCTCTATCTGAGCAAAGGCCTGAATAAAAATCTCTTTCAAATTTTCTCCTTTACCCTCTTTTAATCCTCTCACCCTTATAGCATATTCCATTAATTTATATTGTAATATAAGCCTTTCTTCATCTGCTTTATCAACCTTAACCTGAATATCATCTATTTTATTTTCTAAATTCAAATTAATTTGAACTTCATCTATTTTCCTTTGCAAATCTAAATTAATTTGGTTAAATTCATTCAGTCTTTCTTCTGTCTGTGTACTAGATAACAATAATGGGGACTTCCGGGTTGGCTCCGCTGTGTTAATGGCGGGCGATTTCAGTCCGCCCGTTCTTTGTGATTCTGTGAGAGCTGTTTAGACAGCGTTAATCTGCTGTCAACAGCTCGTAAATCTCTGCCCTTGGAGGGAGGGAGGAGATGAGCATTTGAACTGAAGTTGAGCCCCCAAGAAAAGCCCCAGAATGATTTCTGGTGGTTTGTTGGGAACGCTCCTTCTATAGTTCAAAAAAAGCTCCAGAATCCAGAACGCTTCTGCAAAAGCAGAACAAAATGCAGCGTCCATCTCCGTGACTGGAGAGGATTATTTGATAAACTGTCAACACGGAAAAAGCCAATTGCAGGAGGGCCGGCATTGGATTGTAAGATGATTTTAACTCCCTGACAGAGAAGTTATTCGTATTCAAGAGTGGAAATGAAGAAAGATGGCGTTTTGTGTTTTGAAAGTGAAAGCTAAGGAAATGCTGATTACAATTGTTGGCGTGGAACCTTTAAGAAGAAAATAACAAGATTTTTTTTTTAAATGGAATTGTTTTTTTAAAAAATCTATTCTTTTTTTTTTATTATCTTTTTCTTACAGTGTTTAAGAAGAAAAACTTATTGGGTTTTTTTTTTCTTTTTATTCCCCCCTTTCTTTTTTCTTCTTTTTGATATTACTTAGTTTAAAAATGGCTTTTAAGCAAAGAGATTTAACCACTTCTAAAATATTGGAAATTTCTTCACTTCAGGTACGGAAATTGAGAGAGGATATTAAAGAAAGTCTAAGGAATTTTTTACAGGAGCTTATGGAGGCTCATCTTTCAGAAATAGATCAAAAATTTAATGAAATGGAGAAAGAAATACTGGATTTTAAAGATTTGATGGAGGAGCAGAGCAGGGAGATGAAAAAATTAAAGGAAAATCTGAACTATTAAAGTATCTGATTTAGTGGAAGGTAGTTATTATCATCAAATAACACTGTACCACAGGTTATTCTGCTTATGAATAGTCTTTTATACTGCCTAACCTTGTGAATGATAGATACATCCACCCTCTCCACTTCAAATACTAGATTAAATTAGATTTTTGTTTCTGTTGATTTGATTTTTGTTTGTTTGTTTCTTTGTTTGACTGGTCTTCTATTTTAACATTATATAAATTAACATGTTTGTCTTTCTACTTCTTCACCTATCAACCAACCTGTTTTGTGAAAAGATAATTTGGAGTAACCATGTTGGAAAACATCTGTCCAGGTCAGGAGGACAGCTGAAGCAAGGAATTAGTCTGGACTCATTACATAAACACAATTACATACACACACACACACACACACACACACACACACACACACACAAATTGGGGGAGAATCTTCCTGAGGCAGATGCAAATCACTGTAAAGATAAATTCCCATATCCTTTATATTTTGTAACACTACAACTTTAATAAAAAGTATGTAAGATATATTTCTATATGATAGCTATATTCAAAAAAATCATGCATGAATATGTGACACACAGAAATGCACTATTCGAGGGAAAATATTTGCCAATATACATTTTAGATAATATTTTGTTCTAATCAGTGAAAATAGTGGGAAAAAATGAGAATGTAACTCAGGGGTGTCAAACTTGTAGCCCACAGGCCAAATGTATCACATGCTGGCCACACCCATGTCTGGTTTAGCGAAGGGGAAAAAAGTTGTGATCCGTGGCATCTCCTGATCTAAGTGAAATCATTACTAAGAAGCATGTCAATCTCCACACTAGACAATTCTTCACTTTTTGCATATTTCTCACAAATTATTTTTACTGTGTTTATTCAGTCATTCATTTTCTACAGCTGACCAACTCAACCAGGTGACTCTGTGTGGCTTATAACTCCAAAATTATAAAACAATTAAAACAATTAAAAAACAATAAAGCAATAAAAACATACATAAAATAAATAATAACTAAAATAGTACCTATCCTCAGGAAGAATTGAAGCTGTTGGAAGTTTTTATACATTCTTGTGATTCTTGCATTCTCCCACTAAAGATATTATCTTAATGTGGGAGTTGGAATTGTCTCCTTCTCTCCTCATATTATTACTGCAAGAAAGGATAAACATTGCAACTCTCTACAATGTAACTGGCAGTTTGAACATTGCTCCATTACTGCTTGATGTAATGATGTCATGGTATGTGGTCCAGACTGTTTAGAACTTGGAACATGAATCAATACAGTTTGCTTTGATCAAACAAAGTCACCCACTGATTTGAAAAACCATACCTTTAATTCTCTGCTGAATAGGGCTTTTCAATCTTTACCGCTAAAAGTAAAAAAGTAAAGTACATTCATAATTGCTATTGTTATTCTTTGGATGTTACTGTTACCCTAGTATCATTATCATTGTTGATATTATTATCATCATATTTCAAAATGAAACCCTGTTTATAAGACAGCTTCAAAATAGAATTAATACTAATTTTCAGCATTAATAATTGCTTTCTATTTAAACATTTGTTTCACAATGTGGACCATCATACATGAGTTCTCACGGTTCCTTCAGGGACCTAAGAAGCATAAAGTTTCTGTTTGATATTGCTGCTTGACTTTTTTAAAGTTCAAGAGCAAAATGAAGGATTAAAACATTTACCTTAACCAGGTGGGTAAAAGAAATGGCAAAGAAAGGAAGAAAATTGCTAGAAAAAACAGTAATCAAAATGCAGGCTAGCTTTTCATGTCATCTGACAAATCTACCAAAAAAGCTGGCTCTATATAGATACACATACATTAATAATTAAAATATTACAACATTTAGCATTTGTTCAGTAAAGAAAGATGAAGGGTTTAAACATTAAACACAATATATTAGCGTGGTATGATCACATAACCTTCATTTAGAAATATGGATATCTTCGATATCTTAGATCAGAATTTCTTCCATCATTTTCTTTCATGAATCCTTCCATTTCCCCCCTTGTTCCCACTTTGAAATGGTCAGCCCAATGATAACATTCCCTTAAGAAGCAGTATTTGTAAATAATAAGATTGTAAAGAGTGCTGTCCTTGTTTCACGCATAATGACTACTCTGGAAGAAAGAGAGTAGATCGAATGGGAAAGCATTTGCTCAAAGAAACCCAATCAAGATCAGATTTCTCCAGTCAATGCACATCGAAAAACATTTGTCAGCAAATGTTGAACTACAATGAAATTCATGGCTGCTTACAGGGTTCTAATTGGATATTTCAGCACAATTTTGCCCTGGGAAATTCCACTGAGTAATCTAAGAGCAGGTTTGCATCTCAAACTGGAGTCTGCTTATAATTAATAGTCTCTGACTATGAAGGGTGTCACCCTTTTCAGAAAGATTCTCTTGTTTGTAGGGAAGGAAAGGTGACCAAACTGGAAGAAAGGGATGAAGTGGGATGATGTTTCTGAACAGTTCATAAAATATGACAGAGGAAACCAAACACTCATTGGGCCATAAAGAAAAAATAAACAGAGGGAGTATTACCATAAAGCGGAAAGCTACACTGAAGTGAATTACCTACATGAAAATTTAATGCAAATGACAGAGGAGCAAAGCAGTGCTTTATGTTCTAGTGATGAAAGGAAGCTGGTAGAATTGCAGTTTTTGAAACATTCCCTCTGTCGTGCTTAACGTAGATCATACTAGTGAAAACAAAGACGGCTCACTGCTTTATTACTTTTTCAATATATGTAGCTATTTACCAGTAAGATATTTTCATTGCATTTGGTTCTATTTTTCTTTGCAATATTTTTCAGATTCATTTATAGGCAGCATACTTTCAACCAGAACAGTTCCTAAGTGACAAGAAATGGATCACTTCTTGGCTTTTTCATATTCATTTCCTAGTACAAGATTAGTACTTTAAAATCTCTATTTAAAGGGAATTGTATTGTTCATAAATAGGTGTTCTTTCAATAATTTCAACTTTAGAGAATGAATGTGGGTGGGGAAAAAAATCATGTTTGCCATTGTCCAGAAAATGAGGTTTACTAAATTTAGGTTGAACCAGGTCACATAACAAAGAGCTGAACTCAAAACCTTCTAATGTAATAATACAGGGTCACGAATAATGGTGCTGGTATCTCTAGATGTTTAAGAATAAAAAATATGTCATAACTCAGAAATGCCCAACTTTAGGCCCTCAGACTCCATGTGGTCCCCCACATTGGATGCCACCCCAGAATTTCTTCAGATATTGTAGCCCCAGTACAGTGGGGTTCTAGATCTCCTTGGCAATTTAGTCTTGCATTCAAGCACCCAAATATTCTTAAGATTTCCTACCTGAATAAAAGGAGAGTGGAGAGAGGTATAGGTGAAGCCACACATATGACACCATCTTCTCACTTTGAGCTCAAATGTTTAGACAAATGCCTCAATGCTGGGATTACAAGACATTTTGATTTTTGCCCAGGCATGCTATTGAAATGTACTAAATTGATGGGTTTTAGAGCTAATAAATTTATGATGGAAACGTTCCTATTTTTCTTTTTAGTGGAATTAGCTATGAAGTTGTTGTTGTTCGTTGCGAAGTTGTGTCCGACCCATCGCGACCCCATGGACAACTTACTTTCCTCCAGGGGCTGGCTGCCAGGAAAGGCAAGTGTCCAAAAGTTACCGGAGTTGCTCTCCTTGAATATGCCGCCTTGTTCTATGCGCCAGCTGTGCAAGCGCACACCCAACCTGCCGCTGATAAATAAATGAAATAAATGGTGTGCGCTTGCGCAGTCAGTGCATGCAACAAGCAGCAATTGTGGCGGCATATTCAAGGGGAGGAACTCTAGTAACTTTTGGACGCTTGCCTTTTCTGGCAGCCAGCTGCTGGAAGAAAGTAAGTATACGCTGCGTGGTGAAGGAAGAGTGGGCGGTGGCTCCGGGACAAGGCTGGTGTCGGGGAATGGTGCATTCCCCGACCCAGTTGAGGCAGGCAGCGAGCAGGGGGTGGCTCTGGGGTCTCAGGGGAATGAGGTATCCATGGGCCCTGACCAAAGGCGAAGGGGGAACAGGCAGCAAGCGGGCAGCAAGTGGGCAAAGGAAGAGCGGGCGGTGGCTCCGGGGAAAGGCCGAAGTCGGGGAATGCACCATTCCCTGACTTCGGCCTTTCCCCGGAGCCGCCGCCCGCTCTTCCGGTTGGGGCAGGCAGCGGCTCTGGGGCCTCGGGGAATGGGCCCCAGCCCCTGACCGAAGGGTGAGCAGGTGGCGAGCTGCCTTCCTAGTGTTCTGGTATCCAGCTTGCGAAGGCTGGACTGCGGGCCGTGGAGTGGTTCGGGGGTGTAGCCAGCCAGCGATTGCTACCGGATCGGCAAACCAGAACCAATCTCCCCTACCTACTCGCCTGATCCGGTCCAATCCGGTAGCATTTCACCCCTGCTCTAACTGTAGAGAAAGTAGCTGAAAACAATATATCAGAGGTGTCAAACTGACAGCCCAGAGGCTGGATGTATCATGCACAGGCCAAAGCTACTCCAGCTTCTCAAAGGCAAAAAATGTTGTGATACATCACGCTACATAATGTGACACGATTGAGTTTGACATCCATGAAATATATTATTTTTATTGGCAGCTTAGGAATGTTATCAAGGTAAATATCCATTTTTTGTAAGTTTGGAATAGAGTTGGAATATCCTATATTAATAAATCAATGAGCCAGAGTAGTGCAGTGGTTAGAGTGCAGTACTGCAGGCTACTTCTGCTGCTGATCACTGGCTGCCAGCAGTGTGGCAGATCAAATCTCACCAGGCTCAAGGTTGACTCATCCTTCTGAGGTCGGTAAAATGAAGACCCAGATTGGTGGGGGCAATATGCTGACTGTGTAAACCACTTAGAGAGGGCTGTAAAAGCTATGAAGCGGTATATAAGTCTAAGTGCTATTGCTATTGCTAATGGCTAAGGTAGAAAATCATTGGAATGATGAATAATCTTAGAATAATCTTATTTCTTACATACTCCAAGTGAAACTAATTCAACAAAATATTGTTTTTCATGTTTACTACAGTTTTTACACAGACATGTGTAAAAATACTTGACTGTCAATTTCATTTTTCTTGAAGGATACATTTGCATCATAAACATTTAGTGATATGATATATCATTCTGGTTTGATTTGACATTGATACATTTATTTATTTGGTTTTGGGAACAGTAATATATTTTAAGGGTGTGAATTTAGATATCTGTATGAAGAACAATGGATTTATCTAGAATGGAATACTGCAAAAAAAGCGAGACTCTTTTACAACTGAAAAACAGTACCACCCATGTCTTGCACTGATGACATAGTTATTATTTGCTTATGAAAGGCTCTTTATTGATATAACAGAAAGAGCAATCAATATTATACCATATGATCAAACCTTAATGCTTTGTTTAAAAGCTGAAATTCAGAAACATAGTTCTGCTTTTTTGTTGTTTTTCCTTTTGCATATTTTTATTTTGTTTTTCTGCTGTGTACCGAAGCAATAAAATAATTAAAAAGAAATTGAATAAAATGGAGGCAAAAAGAAACAGGCTGCTTGTTCAATCTATTTATTTTAACTAATCAAAGCTCAAATCCTTATATCTATTTTGCAGTACGAAACATGAGTTTGTTTACTTTGAGCTTTGTATTCATTATAATGTCTGGTTTTATTTATATTAAACTTATCAAGACATCGTTTTGTTTCTTTACTTATTAAATGCTGCTATTCCCCTGCTGCCAGAGTTTCATCTCCTTAATTCAGCCTCTAAAGACTCTTTAGTTAATGTATATTTGAGGTATCACTCTGCTTAAAATGAACTATGCTGAAAACTATCATCAAGCCTTTAGCACAGAAAGAAATCAATCTAGTGATGGTAAATGGTCTGTGGTCTCACAGGGATAGGCTCATCTGTTAAAACTTTAAAGCCATACAAATCAAATATCCTCCTCTTTGTGGAGAGCTTTATCTGGAATTAATGTGAAGTAACCCTTTGAACATTGAAATTTACTAGAATGCCAAATGCACCTCTGAACTCTATATTTAGCTGATACGTCTGTATAATAAATAATAAACATGTATTTTACTTTGGGCTTGAAATACACAGATTTGTTCCAAGTTATCAAAGGAAGGCTGAATTCTTATTTTACCCCATTTTTGCCACAAAACATAAATTAATCTTAGATTTGGAGATACTTTGTGAAGAGTTTCAGAATTAATTTAGTTCATTAGATCTCATTGCCCCCAAAATGTCACACTTAATTTTGTACTTAATCAAGCAAGGGCTGAACTAGAAGACCTCCAAGGTCCCTTCCAACTCTGTTATTCTGTTAATCTCATAACAAATGGCGGTCTTGTTGAAATATCTGTTCACAATACAGTGGTCCTTGACTTAGAACCAATATTGAGCCCTTTTTTTTGTTGCTAAACAAAACATTCGTTAAGTAAATTTTGTCCCATTTTACAACCTTTCTTGCCCCAGTTATTAAATGAATCACTGCATAGTTAAGTTAGTAATACAGTTGTTAAGTGAATCTGACTTCCCCATTGACTTTTCTTGTCAGAAGGTCAAAAAAGGTGTTCACATGACACACACCCCGCCGAAACTGCGACCACCATAAATATGATTCAGTTGCTAAGTGTCTGAATTTTGATCATGTGATCATGGAGGTGCTGCAACAGCGGCAAGTGCGAAAAAAAGATCATAAATTACTTTTTTCCCCAGTGTCATCGTAACTTTGAACAGTCACTAAATGAAGTGTTACAGGACTACAGGACTACCTGTAGTTGAGGAGATATGATCACAATCTCAAATCCCAGCATTCTACAAGTGTAACTTTTGTATTTATTTATTTGCATAGAGTTGGAATTGCTAACTTATTTCAAAAATGTTTACTTGTTCTTCACTGCTCCCCATTACACTGTCTCTCCCCCCCCCTTCCTTACTGGGTATTAGTGACTGACCAGCAAATATGCTCCTTATCAATTTTTAAGAATGATAAAGTGTTGTTATATAAAGCACATAAGAAAACATATTCAAATTTAACTACTGACTTTTCACAATAAAGCAGAGTGTTTTCACTCCTGATAGCAATGTCTTCTGGTCCCCAAGAATTCTGACTGCACTTTCATTTCCAATGTTGTTATAAAATTTTATTTTGCTTCTTCCTAAATTAAATCTAAGGAGGGGAAAAATGCACTTCCCCCCAAGTGTCCTTGCACTTACTTTCATTAAAAGTTAAGTGGAGACTTTATCATTATTCAGTCATCTGATTAAATAAATAAATAAATCTGTCCAATTTCTCTTTTTTCCCATACTTTATTCAAGAGAAAACTCGGAAGATTCTTCCTGTGAGACTTTCACAAGTTGAGAACCTGGGCAGCTTTGGAGAATGTCAAATGATAGTTATGTTCGAAGGTAAAATAAAGTGAGCTTTGCCACCTTAAACCAATAAAAGCCATTTACTGAATGTAACTAAAATTCAGGCAATTCAAAAGTGTGTGGGAATGAAATAGAAAAACAGAGGGGGTTTTTTGGCAAGAGAAGAAAAAAAATAGCACAGTATTAGTTCCATCAATATAATATTTTATAGTTATTACATATCACCTGGATACTGTGATTTATATATATTAAGCAGGTTTACTGAGAAATCTGACCAAGTTCAAACAGGCCTTGCTTACCTAAGACAAATATTATTGGAGGCCTAAATCTGTAATAATTAAGAGTTGCTAATTTGATTTAAGGCATGTTGTGCTAGCTGCTTACATGTCAAGATACCCTTTTCTATTGAGGAACAAAACAGAAGACAAATTCCCATTAAAGTGATTAAGAACAGAAGGATAAGATGAAGATCCAACTGTATGTTTTGGAGACATCCCCAAAAAAAGGATAAAAATGAAATTAATTAAAGGGAAAGAAAGTTTCTATTGTAAACAGCTTCATTTGAAGACAGACAGCTATGCAGCAGACTTTAAAAATAAAATGAGGCACACCAAGGAAAGGAAACCCTTTAAATCGATTAACCAGAATGATGTTTTTGATGTCAGTCTTGTGGGACCTGGTGTGTTTTTCATTATTTAAACTATAAACCATTTCAAATTAAGGGAGTGGTTGTCATGGATAAGATTATTATAAAGTACTAAAGTCCAGGGTTGAATTAGTTTACAATAACCACATATCCTAGAATAACCTTTTCGGTTATTATAATAAAAAAGAAGAAAACTTTTTAGTGTGGGTAAAGTATTTTTTGTGTGTGTTTGGAGAATTTAAACTGGCAGTTGAAAATGTTGAATAGCAGTTCCAGCTGAGCACTGTGGTTTATGTGGATTAAACTGCCTATTTAGAATGACAATAAGACAACCAAGTCAAATTATCCATCAGTTTAAACAGGTTTCTTTCTTTCTTTTTTTAATATAATGTAATAAAAACAAAATATGGGGGAGAGGGACAGGAGAATCACAAATCCATTCACACATCCATGTTTTTTTCTCTCAGAGTTATGTTATTGTTTTTTCCTCTCCCAAAGTATAAAGGGTTTTAATGGCTCTAACAAGAATTAATATGATTTTGTTAGGTTTTATAGAATCATTTGCTTTTATTTTATCTCAAAGGTAGATTATATTAGCGTACAGCAAGTCCTTGATGTATGACCATAATTGAGCCCATTTCCATTGCTAAGCAGGACAGTTGTTGAGTGAATTGCACCCTATTTTATAAACTTTTTTTGCCCCAGTTGTTAAGTAAATTATTGCAAATTTTAAATGAACCATGCAGTTATTAAGTGAATCTGACTTCCACCATTGACTTTGCTTGTCAGAAGCTTACAAATGGTGATCACATGACCCAGGGACATGACATTGCCAAGTGCCCAACTTTTGATCACATGACCATGCTACAACAATCTAAATGTTAAAAAATGGTCACGCATCACTTTTTTCAGTATTGTAGCTTCGAACAGTCACGAAATGATTGGTTGTAAATTGAAGACTAACTGAACATATATATAAATATATCAGTTGGAAGACTGGATAGGAGTGAAAAATACTTTTTGCATGCTTTATGTCCAGTTTTTCTATGAAGCAGGAAATTCACCATGGGTAACAAATTTGCCAAAATAGAAGACAGGGGAACAACCATCTCTTACCAAATATAAATATGATCTATTTGCAGGATTGTGCAGATCCCATGTAATATCCAACCACAGATGCTAGAAGATAATACAAAACATTATTTAATCTCAGTGTTTCAATTGGAAAGTTATACAGAGAATGCTTCTGGGACTTTTGATTTATTTCCAGCTACCCTGTGATCTTTATTATCATTTCTGATTAATGGATAATTGGAAGCCCATAAAATTTTATCAGGACTTTCTTGCCCTTCGTTTCTACTAGCAATGCTTCCATGCCTTCTGGATTTAAGATGTGAAAAAATATCTTGCAAAATATCTAAATGAAACAATCTCCTTCTGCCTCGGACATCTAGTAGCTGAATACTATCTTAAATTTTGCCAATTGCTGAAACAGGAAATACTAGTGTTGATGAGCAAGAAAGAAGGAGAATTTCAGAAGCAATGTTTCATTTGCTCTTTTTTACTGGGATAAAAAGAGAAGTACCATTGATAATTTTATTGCACATGAATGTTTCCAAAATATTTCATTTTAATTTCATAATTTTGTCCTAAAGATTGGCATGGTAATCTGCCTTTGTTACCTCGACAATTTAAGAAGTTCTAATATATTAATCTTTCAGACATTTACATATGAAAATAAGAAATCCATCAATTCACTTAACTGGAAGCTATATTTCCATCTTTATCCTTGTACAACTAGTTCACCACAAAGTTTTACCCTAGACAGTTGTATACATACCAATAATTATGAAAAGCCAGGTATACTGCTTTGTAGGGAAATTGAGCCAAATGTTATTTCAAACAGTGCGTTTAGAACTTAAATCTCCAAGGTCCTTTTAATTCTTCAATCATATTATAACAATTGGATGTATAGATTTTTCTTACTGTTCAGTAGTTTCATGAATTTTGTGCTTGTACTATTTTTTAAATGACTGAAATGTAATATTTCATGAAATAAAATGGGAAAAATACACATGGTAATCATTTGAAAATAATCCTTGCAGCATATTGGTTTGTGCATATAGCTTTTTTTTCTGTTTAAAGTATATTCTTTTAAATAACATTTTTAAAATGCTTATTTAAAACAGACATTTTTTTAAAAAAAAATATCACATAGAATCATTACAATTCAAAAACATCAGTACTGAAAATGTATATTTACCCCCTCCCCCTTTGGTTAAATAAATCTGATACCCATCTTCCTGACATCTGGGATAATGAAATTTCCACTAAGTAGAATAATCAGTGGTTAGAACTGAAAAGAACTTCTCATCTCCACAAGTCTCCTAAAATATTGGGAAAATGTCAGAAGTTCTACTGACATTTACATATAAGGAAATTAAATGGAAGGTCTGTCTGCTAGACTTGTTCCTGAGAAAGTGCATAACTAAAACATTTTAAGAGCTCAGCTTGTTAACATTCTTCAAACCAAAGATGTAAATAAATAAATAAATAAATAAAAAACCAAAATAACAACAAAACCAGGAGCCTGAAACAATTGACCGAAGTGATAAAATCAAAACCATGTTAAATTTAGATTGTTCTACATTTGTTTCAGATATTTCTCTTAAGCAATATATTGGTCTTATTTTTTCCTACTTTAAAAATATCTAAAAAGTAATTCTAAAAATACAACACTGGTGCAAATGTTTACTGTTAATATTGATATTCCATATTAATAGAACTTATTCAAAAGTTAAAATTATGTTTTTGCAGAATTTTTAATTTTAAAGGAATCATGGTTATTAGGAGTGCTTATTTTTTTCAGCTGCAGAACAATTTTTTTTGATAAATGAATATTTGTATGTTGAAGATACTACTTTAGCAAAATATCCAGCAATAGCCCAATTAACAAGCTAACAAATTAGCCACAAATCATAAACTACCAATCATAATGGCCTGATTTATATATATTGCTGTATGGGAACAAAACAAAATTACATTATGCTTTAGCATAATCTGTGAACCAAGCCTGTTTATGATATAGTTATCACATTTTATATGCGGATATCAGAAAATAAAATTCAAATCCTTCTACAATTGTTAAGATATCTGGCTATATTGAGGCAAGCATATTCCAAGATGATTCTGAATTTTTTTTAAAAAAATGCTGCGTTGAATTTCTTACAAAGCACACTTCGACACAATTGTTGAAGGATACCTGTCTAGCAAATTCATACAGTATAGTCATTATGGAGCAGTATTTGCTAAATGTACACAAAAGAGTTTTTTTGTTTGTTTAGTTGGAAACATCCTATGTCAAAACTTGCTATGAATAAAAAATTTCCTATATCAAAAAGAATTGTCAAATAAAGAACACAAAGAATGTTTCCTTTTCCTCTGAAACTGAAGCTGCATATTTGAAGTCCTATTTCATATGCAATACTAAAGTGAGCTGCAGACTTTTCCAGTTTGCTGCATATGATTTGAAAGGAGAATTCATATGTTTGTGTACATTTGCAGCTTCAGAATTATTTTGAGTAGACTTTAAAATATGCCATGGTGAACATTTTGGACCTTGAATGCCTAATGGACAGTGCCTTCTATATGTCAAAATTCAGTATGCTTGATTCAATGGAAGCACTGCTTTTTGTCCTACCATTATCTGGCAGAGAACAAAGGTTAATGTGAAGATTAAGTTCTCTTGATCACAAGAAGGAACAAGGAAATTCCCTTCGGAACTTGGAACACTCCTGTAAGCTTTAGAAGCCATGCTAGGCTGGAAGCTTCTGTGCTGCCACTTTCTCATGTGTGGGACAGTAGGAGGGGGGGATTTAATAGAGGGTTTGTCTTTAGACATAATAACATTCTTCCTGTCGGTCAAGGTCAGGCCCATCCTGCATCTGGAGAAGGAGTGGTTGGAATGCTGTCTCAAGATGGGACAGTTGGCGATTGGAGCATGTGATCTACTGCAGAGTCAGGGGATGGTTTTGGCGGTTTTTGATTTACTGAGGGAAAACCCAGATCTCTCAGATTCGGGTTTTCCCAGATGTGCCAGTTTACCTATCCTAGTAAATAGAACTTTGAAAGATGCTTGCTTCCGAGTTTTTACTTGGCGTGGTGGGTTTTTTTCTGGAACGCTGAAAACTACATTCTGCTGGGATGTTGAATGAATGCTATTCTAGTTTGGATTGAGCTGGAGAGATTTTTGTTATTCTATATTTTCAATAATTGTGATTATAGTTTTTTTCTATGTCTCTAAGTCTCAAATTTTGTGTCTTTGTGTTTTATAATAGGATTTTATTTCACTTACTTTATGTCTCTCTGTGGAAACATTTTTGTAGATAGAAATGTAGGATTAACTTAACTTAATTTAACAAATGAAATAATTTTGCTGTCAAATAATTCATAATTAGCAAGAGATATCAACTGCATTTTGATCACTATATCTGAGGGAGATGGGTTGGTTCAAGAATATTAAAAATCAATCAATCAATAAAATGTTATTTTTTATTTATTTATTTATTTTTGTCACACAGTATATATAAGCATAAGCATGAAATAATTATACAATATATAAGCGTATATATGAGTATGAGTATGTAATAACTATTTAATTGGATATAACAAAGGAAACAATAGGACAGGAATGGTAGGCACACTGGTGCTCTTATGCACGCCCCTTACAGACCTCTTAGGAATGAGGTGAGGTCAATGGTAGATAGTTTTTGGTTGAAGCTTTTGGGATGTTGGGAAGAGACCACAGAGTCAGGTAGTGTATTCCAAGCATTAACAACTCTGTTACTGAAGTCATATTTTCTGCAATCAAGATTGGAGCGGTTAACATTAAGCTTAAATCTATTGTGTGCTCGTGTATTGTTGCAATTGAAGCTGAAGTTGTCTTTGACAGGAAGGACATTGTAATAGATAATTCTATGAGTTAAACTCAGGTCATGTTGAAGGCGGCGGAATTCTAAATTTTCTAAACCCAGGATTTCAAGTCTGGTGGCATAAGGTATTTTGTTGTATATGGAGGAGTGGAGAACTCTTCTTGTAAAATATTTCTGGACACATTCAATTGTATTGATGTCAAAAATGTGGTATGGGTTCCAAATAGTCGAGTTGTATTCAAGAATTGGTCTAGCAATGCTATGTTATGTTATGCCTTCTAAGGAATTTTTTCAACAGAATGCCAAAAAAATCCAGGTTTTGATCATGTAACTGACTTACTGCTAGCACACTTTTGAAGCCATGCTGATTTACTGCAAGCTTACTACAAGCATAAAATTCATAGGATTTTTCTCTGGAGTTTATAGTACTACAACTGTAGACCAAAATAGCATGAACTAAATCACAGTCCAACTAGGTAGAATAAGATGAGTAGTTATTTTCTTTTCAAAAGATACCATGGTTTCACCAGGAATTGTATGTGGTCTTAGAACAGGTGCCCTGAGGGAGATGGGTTGGTTCAAGAATATTAAAATCAATCAATCAATCAATCAATCAATCAATCAATCAATCAATCAATCAATCAATCAATCAATCAATCAATCAATCAATCAATCAATCAATCAATCAATCAATCAATCAATCAATCAATCAATCAATCAATCAATCAATCAATCAATCAATCAATCAATCAATCAATCAATCAATCAATCAATCAATCAATCAATCAATCAATCAATCAATCAATCAATCAATCAATCAATCAATCAATCAATCAATCAATCAATCAATCAATCAATCAATCAATCAATCAATCAATCAATCAATCAATCAATAAAATGTTATTTTTATTTATTTATTTATTTATTTTGTCACACAGTATATATAAGCATAAGCATGAAATAATTTTGCTGTCAAATAATTCATAATTAGCAAGAGATATCAACTGCATTTTGATCACTATATCTGAGGGAGATGGGTTGGTTCAAGAATATTAAAATCAATCAATCAATCAATCAATCAATCAATCAATCAATCAATCAATCAATCAATCAATCAATCAATCAATCAATCAATCAATCAATCAATCAATCAATCAATCAATCAATCAATCAATCAATAAAATGTTATTTTTATTTATTTATTTATTTATTTATTTTGTCACACAGTATATATAAGCATAAGCATGAAATAATTTTGCTGTCAAATAATTCATAATTAGCAAGAGATATCAACTGCATTTTGATCACTATATCTGAGGGAGATGGGTTGGTTCAAGAATATTAAAATCAATCAATCAATCAATCAATCAATCAATCAATAAAATGTTATTTTTTATTTATTTATTTTTGTCACACAGTATATATAAGCATAAGCATGAAATAATTATACAATATATAAGCGTATATATGAGTATGAGTATGTAATAACTATTTAATTGGATATAACAAAGGAAACAATAGGACAGGAATGGTAGGCACACTGGTGCTCTTATGCACGCCCCTTACAGACCTCTTAGGAATGAGGTGAGGTCAATGGTAGATAGTTTTTGGTTGAAGCTTTTGGGATGTTGGGAAGAGACCACAGAGTCAGGTAGTGTATTCCAAGCATTAACAACTCTGTTACTGAAGTCATATTTTCTGCAATCAAGATTGGAGCGGTTAACATTAAGCTTAAATCTATTGTGTGCTCGTGTATTGTTGCAATTGAAGCTGAAGTTGTCTTTGACAGGAAGGACATTGTAATAGATAATTCTATGAGTTAAACTCAGGTCATGTTGAAGGCGGCGGAATTCTAAATTTTCTAAACCCAGGATTTCAAGTCTGGTGGCATAAGGTATTTTGTTGTATATGGAGGAGTGGAGAACTCTTCTTGTAAAATATTTCTGGACACATTCAATTGTATTGATGTCAAAAATGTGGTATGGGTTCCAAATAGTCGAGTTGTATTCAAGAATTGGTCTAGCAATGCTATGTTATGTTATGCCTTCTAAGGAATTTTTTCAACAGAATGCCAAAAAAATCCAGGTTTTGATCATGTAACTGACTTACTGCTAGCACACTTTTGAAGCCATGCTGATTTACTGCAAGCTTACTACAAGCATAAAATTCATAGGATTTTTCTCTGGAGTTTATAGTACTACAACTGTAGACCAAAATAGCATGAACTAAATCACAGTCCAACTAGGTAGAATAAGATGAGTAGTTATTTTCTTTTCAAAAGATACCATGGTTTCACCAGGAATTGTATGTGGTCTTAGAACAGGTGCCCCACAGGCCGGATGCGTCATGTGCAGGCCTGCTCATGTGAATGAAAAAAACATCGCAAAACATCACGTGACAGCAACGTGATGCCGCAAGTTTGACACCCGTGTCTCAGAAGGAAGAGAAATTCCTGTATATTTTATCAGGTGGAGTTCTCCTAAAGTCCCACGAATCTCTTCTTAATTATCTGCTGAAATTCATAAAATAGAAACCACATCAGATCCTTCCTAGTCCATAATTCCTTATTCAATACAAAACCTCAAATACCATAAAACTGAAAATAAAGCTAGCAAAACGATACATCAGTAATGTACTATAAATGCAAATGTTACAACATATGGAAAACAAATACATATAAATATATATATATATATATATATATATATATATATATATATATATATATATATATATATATATATATATATATATATAGGTCTTTGGTTGTTCGGTTTTCTCCGTGTAAAATTGGAAGTGTCTTGGCGGCGTTTGACGAAGTCTCATTCGTCATCTTCAGGCTTCAGCTTCGTGCTTCTGGGAGCAATGTGTGATCGCAGCTGTTTCTTCCTTTTAACTGCTAGTGGGGGTTTGAACTGATTGGGTGGGAGCTTGGCTGTGCTCTGATTGGATGGAGGTTTTTTTTTGCTCTGATTGGCTGGGGGTGTGTCCTGTTTGGGTGGGGGCTTGGTTGTGCTCAATTTAGTCTGTGTTGCAGGGGGATTTGAGCTGGTGAGCTGCATAGCTGTTGTTTGGCTTTGTGGTCGTGCTACATCTTCATAGTGGGTGTCAGTCTGCTGCATGAATGGATTGGAGGCGTTTGAAATGGCTAATGTTGCAGCTGCGGTCTGGCTTCTGGTCCTTGGTCGTGCTTCATGATCAGTGTGGGTTTGGGTCTGCTTTCTGGGTGGATGTGCGGTGGTGACATCCTGTGTGGACCTTGTGAGTGTGGGTCTGGTGTCATTCCTCGTGTTAGGGACTCGTTTGTCAGTAAGGGCGGGTTTCCAAATGGCTGGTAGGCGGGAGGTGTCATCTCGTTTGTTCATGCTGTGTGGGCGTTTTTCTATCTCAATGGCTTCTCTGATTATTCTGTTGTTAAAGTGTTCAGTTTTGGCGATAGTTCTGGTCTTTTAAAGTCAATATCATGTCCTGTGACTTTAAAGTGTTGGACCAGGAAGAAGTTAGTTCCTCTTTTTGAATGAGTTCTTGTGTTCTTCAATCGTGCACTTATTCTTCTGTTGGTTTGTCCAATGTATGTGGTGGGGCAGGCGGTGCATGGGATTTCATATACTCCTTGATTTTCTAACTCAATTTTGTCTTTGGGGTTTCTTAGGATGGTGGATATTTTTCTGTTTGTGCAGAATGCTGTCTTGATGTTGTGTTTGTGGAGGATCTTGCTGATTCTGTCTGTGGTGCCTATATATATGGGAGGAGGGCTGTGCCGTTTTCTTGTTCTCTGTCTTGGATTTTAGTGGGGGGTTCTTTTTGGATTAGCTTGGTAATCTTATTTGTTTGGAATCCATTGGATGTTAGTACGTTAGTGAGAGTGTCTAGTTCGGGTTTTAGGTGTTGTTCATCAGCTAAGCATTTTGTTCTGGAGATGAGTGTCTTGGCTACGGAGTTGATCTGTGCTGGGTGGTGGTGTGAGAGTGCGTGCAGATAGCGGTGCAGATAGCACTCTCACACCACCACCCAGCACAGATCAACTCCGTAGCCAAGACACTCATCTCCAGAACAAAATGCTTAGCTGATGAACAACACCTAAAACCCGAACTAGACACTCTCACTAACGTACTAACATCCAATGGATTCCAAAGAAATAAGATTACCAAGCTAATCCAAAAGAACCCCCACTAAAATCCAAGACAGAGAACAAGAAAACGGCACAGCCCTCCTCCCATATATAAAAGGCACCACAGACAGAATCAGCAAGATCCTCCACAAACACAACATCAAGACAGCATTCTGCACAAACAGAAAAATATCCACCATCCTAAGAAACCCCAAAGACAAAATTGAGTTAGAAAATCAAGGAGTATATGAAATCCCATGCACCGCCTGCCCCACCACATACATTGGACAAACCAACAGAAGAATAAGTGCACGATTGAAGAACACAAGAACTCATTCAAAAAAGAGGAACCAACTTCTTCCCTGGTCCAACACTTTAAAGTCACAGGACATGATATTGACTTTAAAAAGACCAGAACTATCGCCAAAACTGAACACTTTAACAACAGAATAATCAGAGAAGCCATTGAGATAGAAAAACGCCCACACAGCATGAACAAACGAGATGACACCTCCGCCTACCAGCCATTTGAAACCCGCCTTATTGACAAACGAGTCCCTAACACGAGGAATGACACCAGACCCACACTCACAAGGTCCACACAGGATGTCACCACCGCACACTGATCATGAAGCACGACCAAGGACCAGAAGCCAGACCGCAGCTGCAACATTAGCCATTTCAAACCCTCCAATCCATTCATGCAGCAGACTGACACCCACTATGAAGATGTAGCACGACCACAAAGCCAAACAACAGCTATGCAGCTCACCAGCTCAAATCCCCTGCAACACAGACTAAATTGAGCACAACCAAGCCCCCACCAACACAGGACACACCCCAGCCAATCAGAGCAAAAAAAAACCTCCATCCAATCAGAGCACAGCCAAGCTCCCACCCAATCAGTTCAAACCCCCACTAGCAGTTAAAAGGAAGAAACAGCTGCGATCACACATTGCTCCCAGAAGCACGAAGCTGAAGCCTGAAGATGACGAATGAGACTTCGTCGAAACGTTGCCAAGACACTTCCAATTTTACACGGGAGAAAACCCGAACAACCAAAGACCTATATACAAACACCCGTGAAAACCTCAGAAAACAAATATATATATATATATATATATATATATATATAAAACAGCAAGATTTGCTGAGCTAAAATCAACACACTTCAGACTTGTGCAGAAATCACTTTGGACTTTGGAAAGAGCATATCGATTAAGCCAAAAAGCTCGAACAAACACTGTAGGCATACAAATGAACAGTGTTCTTCAATTATGATAAGCAAAAGATCCTTAGTTTAATTTCATTCTAGTGTCCAAGAGAAGCTATTTCAGGGAATGTTCATGAGCACAGAAGTTCAAACCTTTTCTGGAAATTTAGGGGATTGTTTAGACAGAGGAAATTCCCTTTTGATTCAGCCAAATCGAGCTCAGCATTGCCTCTACTGCTCTCCAGGCCTCTCAATCAAGGTTCTTTCCCAGCAACTTGTGGGATAAATACTTGTGGATTTATATTCCAATCATGTCTCAGGCTAGCACTGGCGGAGGACAGTTACAATTAACAAGGAGTGATAATGGTATCAAAAAACAATGAAAACAATGACAGTGTCATTATGTTATACACGATTACATCATTAGAAACATTTATGTTGAAGTGGTGGGAGCTGAGCAAATGAGCCAATAAGACTGTTCTTTTCCTTTTTTGCTTCAGGGTCAGACAAACACATTTTCCTTTTCTATGTATTAATTGCCTTTATTAATAAACACATACTGTATCGTTTAAACTCTTTCTGTTCTTTGTGCATTATTTTTTTCCTAGCATGTTTCCATTCATAAAGAGAGAGACTTGCACACTCCTACAATTTTGCAGGTTGGAGACAAAATTAATCTTTCCTGAAAAAAATGGCCTCTCAGATGGCACATACCTCAAATCTTTCATTTCTCAAACTCCCTAATCTGAGGAGATAGATTCTTTCTGATACCTTCTAGTCACCAAGCATGGAGTCTCATTTTTCCATATGTGTGCACCTTCATAGGTCAATTGGGACTCTGTGCTTGGTGGATAGAGTGAATTATGAAGAATCTAATATGAATATTCTAGCATTAGTCTTGGGGGGGGGAATTCTGGCAAGAATGGAAGGCTATGTAAGAGCAACAAAGGATAATTACTAATTAGGACATAAATTGCTGGGGAAAACAAAACTTTGGAGAAGCATTCTGAAAGCCATTCAATTGTCTAACAAGAGATTAGAAAGATAAATGCAACATTCCTTCACAGACTCTCCCACCCTTTCTCAATTTGCCTTTTGTTTCTTTTGTCATGCGGTATATAATGGATGTTCTCCAAGTTAGTATGAGAGAAGAATGTTGCTGCACAATTCTGCTCTTCCCTCATCCTCAATGCAATCTTCTGCAATGCTTTATACATTATAAAGCAAGGGTCCCCAAACTTGGCAGCTTTAAGACTTGTGGACTTCAACTCCCAGAATTCTCCAGCCAGCTATAGCCTCCCGAAGCTTAGAGGGGCTTACCAGAAATGGTCAGAGTACATTTTACACTATCTGCTCTCATACAAAATTCCAGGTTTTAGCTATTCTATGCCCCTTTCACAGAATTTAAACTTTTATCCCATGGTGTGTCATATTTTACACATTCACACTGTTGTCCAATACCAAAATAGAGGCAAGAATTAATGTTGCACCACAGAACACAGTTTGGTCAAGGAAAAAAATATCTAATCTAGGACCTAGTTTGTATGAATTATAAGGAGGGCAGCTAGCTTCACAATTGCTTTCCCTGCTGTTTCTGCAGAGAACCCATTTGTGCAAGAGTTCAATTATAGTTCTTTTAGTGCATGTCCACTAGTCGTTAATTCTTTAATGAGAGTCAGCAAAGGAAGTAATCTTAGTGATATATATTAGCTGCAGTTGGTTTGTTTTCTGGCTATAGTACTGTCTCTCTCTTTCTCTCTCTCTCTCATTATTTTTTTTCCTAAGCCACATATCCTTTTTTATGCTTCAGCAGGAGCGTAGACATATAGCTGTCCAGTTCAGAAGGTCAGGTGATCAAAGTAGCATGTTGTTACAGCTGGAAGTTGCTTGGATGAGTCTATCAAGTATGTATATGCTGGCAGAGCAACCCAGTAGTGAGTAAAAGGAATTTTGAGCCTATCTTAGTATTTGGCTTGCAATTTTGATGCCAGCACAGATATTTTTTTTCTTTTCATCCACCTTGTTCACAACTACACATTATTGATAATATCTCCTCCTCTTTCATCCGTTCCAATTCTTGAAGTTCAACTGATTCCTTTACATAGTGTCTTTTTCTTACCTTCAAATGCTCAGTAAATGTTTTTTCAGTTTTGCCTTTAAACCAAAGCTGTCCAACTGAGTGATTTTCAAATCTTCCTATATAATGGATGATTATTTTACCATTATATTCAATGACCTATGTTGGCCTTATAAATGCATTATTTGAAAGATGATATTCAACTTTTAGCTCATGGATCTCCATCATGAAGCAATATGATTTTTTTAAAAAATACTTGAAATAGAGTTCAGTCTGATTGTTTAATCATAGCAATGATTATCCGCTTGCAGATGTTGTCACATCATGTAATGTACATTGGGATAATTTTTTAAAATAAATTTTATTAATTTTCTATTAATTTCATTTCTTAGTGGTTAATAGACATCGTGTTGTCTGGGTATTTAAATTGCTTAACAATAGAAATGCCATTTTTACTTTCCACCCCTTTTTTCCAACCAGTGGTAAAATAAGTTCCAAGTTTGATAATATTCTCTGTCTTCTTTCTGTTTGATTTTCAGTGTAAGTCTATCCATTTCTGCACAGTCTAGTAATCCTTAATTATCTTTTCATTTTGTGGTGTTTCTTCATTTTTCCTATACTGGGAGAAGATAATCCTTGCTGCTGTTAAAACATGTAATACTAAATACATACTTTTCTTATCAATTTTTTCTGATATCATCCCTAATAAAAACAATTCAGGTTTAAAATCTATATGTTTTCCTATTATCTTTTCTAGCCACCTATGTATCTTTGCCCCCACCCCTTTTTTGTTTTAGTACAAGTCCATCACATATGATAAAATGTGTCCATCTTTTGCTTACATTTCCAACATTTGCTAGACATATTTTTAAACATTTTAGCAAGTAGTAAACGCCATCTATAAAACATTTTACAAACGTTTTCTTTATAAGAAGTTGCTATTGTTAATCTATAGTTCATTTCCCATAAATTTTGCCATTTCTCTAATTCTATGTTATAGCCAAAGTTTTTTCCCCATTGTACCATTGTGTCTTTTTTTTTATCCTCCATTTTTAAATTTATTTTTTAATTTTTAAATTTAAAGTTATATACCTTCTTCATTAATTTTTCATCAGAGTTCAACAGTGTTATATCAAACAGTGTTTGTCCTTTATAAAAGCTATATTTTTTCATATACATTGGGCTAATTTTGAAAATGGTTCACAAACCACAGTTAGTCTTCTGTTGGATTTAGCAATAAGATCACAGTGGGCCTGCCTTTTGCTCTCTTCATTTCTGGTACAAATTGAACTACTATTTTAAAAACTTTCATTGACTTTAAAACATCTCAACATTTCATTCTCTTTTACTCTTCAGACACTAGTTACATTTATAGGAACTATAACTAGTTGGTTATCTACAGTATATTCGCATTAACATGCATGAACATCTATCCATCAAGCTATCCAAATGCATATATGCTGGTTAGTATTTATAATAGAATTGTAAAACCATAAAATTGGATGGGTTCATTTAGATTATCAAGTCCAACTATCTTTCCATGCAAAATTAAAATTAAAAAATGATCTGAGCCTAACAACCCATGGACAGCCAACCTCTAGTCAAATATTGCAGAACTATTATTTCTATTATGGTGTGGTAGTTAAAATTGGATGGTCTGTATGCCTCCTGCCAAGTATAAAACAACACTGTTTACCATGTTTTGCTAATTGTCACTTCATCTTTTTCTTCAATTAGGATGCTGCCAAATATCTTCACATGTGCACTTAACAAATAAATTCCCTTGTAGTTCTTGCAATTCTATCTTTTCCTTTACAATGATTTACAATGCTATATTTACATTGATATAAATGTTAGAATCAGTGGGCTTTTAAAATTCCCAAAATTTCCCTGGCAAGGAATTTTAGAAGTTGCCAGGTTTAAGAAATAGTAGTTAAAATAATACTGTTTTTAGAATATTGCCTTAAATAACATGAACAAGTAACTGAGAAGGAATGACTTCTGAATAAGTCAGACCTGTTTTAATTGGTCTGAGCCTGTAGTTTAGACTACATTCCAAAGCATTTTAAAACATCATGTTATTATTCAGACATGAAATACTTAACATTCCATACTCAAGTGATTTTCCTAGGGTTTGATTTTTTTCAAAATATGTTGGAAAGCACATTCATCATTGATAAGTCATGAAGTTATTACTTTAAATCTAAGTCATCTGTCTTGTTTTTATCTTGCTATGATTTACATCCATAGTATGTTTGTCCTTTATAAAAGCTATATTTTTTCATATACATTGGGCTAATTTTGAAAATGGTTCACAAACCACAGTTAGTCTTCTGTTGGATTTAGCAATAAGATCACAGTGGGCCTGCCTTTTGCTCTCTTCATTTCTGGTACAAATTGAACTACTATTTTAAAAACTTTCATTGACTTTAAAACATCTCAACATTTCATTCTCTTTTACTCTTCAGACACTAGTTACATTTATAGGAACTATAACTAGTTGGTTATCTACAGTATATTCGCATTAACATGCATGAACATCTATCCATCAAGCTATCCAAATGCATATATGCTGGTTAGTATTTATAATAGAATTGTAAAACCATAAAATTGGATGGGTTCATTTAGATTATCAAGTCCAACTATCTTTCCATGCAAAATTAAAATTAAAAAATGATCTGAGCCTAACAACCCATGGACAGCCAACCTCTAGTCAAATATTGCAGAACTATTATTTCTATTATGGTGGTAGTTAAAATTGGATGGTCTGTATGCCTCCTGCCAAGTATAAAACAACACTGTTTACCATGTTTTGCTAATTGAGACTTCATCTTTTTCTTCAATTAGGATGCTGCCAAATATCTTCACATGTGCACTTAACAAATAAATTCCCTTGTAGTTCTTGCAATTCTATCTTTTCCTTTACAATGATTTACAATGCTATATTTACATTGATATAAATGTTAGAATCAGTGGGCTTTTAAAATTCCCAAAATTTCCCTGGCAAGGAATTTTAGAAGTTGCCAGGTTTAAGAAATAGTAGTTAAAATAATACTGTTTTTAGAATATTGCCTTAAATAACATGAACAAGTAACTGAGAAGGAATGACTTCTGAATAAGTCAGACCTGTTTTAATTGGTCTGAGCCTGTAGTTTAGACTACATTCCAAAGCATTTTAAAACATCATGTTATTATTCAGACATGAAATACTTAACATTCCATACTCAAGTGATTTTCCTAGGGTTTGATTTTTTTTTTCAAAATATGTTGGAAAGCACATTCATCATTGATAAGTCATGAAGTTATTACTTTAAATCTAAGTCATCTGTCTTGTTTTTATCTTGCTATGATTTACATCCATAGTATGTTAGTCATTTATTAAATCTTATTTGGGAAGAATTATTTCTTATTAAAGATTCTAAAGAGTCTTACATTTCACATTTTGTAAAATGCAACTACTGGTGTACTTCTGAATGAGTTTGTCACTGAGTTTCATTAGTGTCAGTTGGTAGAATTTTTAAAAACATAATTAGCACAATAATGTATTAATTCTGTCATATATTTTAGGATATGCTTGTGGACATAAATAAATGGGGCTGCACATTGATAGGAGATCTCAGTACTTTCCACTAGATGCTGCTGGTGATATAATAACATTAAATTGAAAGGAACAGTTGTCAAGTTTAGGTCAGGCCCCAGGTGGTATCCAAGAATATATCTTCTTTCTCCCTTATGTTGTTCATTTCTAGAGGGAAAAATGAAGCACTACTTTTGTTGTGGTACAGTACAGAAAACAGAATTAAGCTCTCTTTACTTTTGAGAGTAGTTGCATATGATATACTGATGGGGATACCATAGGAGTGAAGGAATTACTTATTCTGGGGCTCAAAAACTGTTTCATTTGTCTCAAAAGAAGAAACAATGACCTTATGCTGGTCATTAGATGTGCAGCTAGTTTGGAAGGATTCTATTGAGTACAATTAGAGTCAATGACTAATTTATTTATTTATTTATTTATTTTGTCACAACAATATATGTAACTATCATACAGAAAGGTTATATAGTATATAAAGGTATAGAAGAAAAGAAAAACAATAGGACAGGAACGGTAGGCACGTTTGTGCGCTTATGCACGCCCCTTATGGTCCTCTTAGGAATGGGGTGAGGTCAATAATATGTCATTGAGTACCATAATATCTTTCCTGGCAAACCTAAGTTTCTGTTTCATTAAAAGATATGTGAACAAGGATTTGAAATATCAGTTGATGATAGCACTACATTCACCTCATCTGGGTTTTACAATAGATGAGAAAAGACTTCACATACAGGCTGAAGAGCAGCTAATTTTGTAATAGACCTAAAATCACTGATGTATATAACTTAAATGTAATGAGAGCTTTAGAGACAAACTTCTACTACAAATCAATTTCAGATGAAGCAACATCTTGGTTGTCTTTGTTTTTATAGCAACCATGCAGCACCTGGAAGGATTAAAGACTTGAGTTCCTCATGCTTCGTGCTGCCACCTATGATGCTTTGGAAGGAGTTTCTTTGACTTACTATGAGCTATTAGATATGGGCTGCATAAATCAACCAGATAACAGCAAAGGGCTATATAAATTTTAGAGTACATACTGTACTGTGTAGTATATACAGCATATAGCATTACTACATTAGATCTCCAAATGGGTACCAATCCCACATATCTTCTGCATATCCTAATGCTGAGTATGTCACAATGTATAATTTCAAAAGTAATTCTATCATAAAGAAATGAAAAAAGAAAGCACAATACAACTTTCCAGCTATAATTGTGAAGCAATTTTTACAAACAAGATAAATGTTGGTTTGTCTGGCATATATGCATAATATGTGATGTTTTATTGTGTATGTTGGCATCTTAACATATGTCAGACAAATCATGCTTTCCAATAAAATTCTGAAAGAATTAATATCTCTGTTCTAGTGTACTCTTTTTTACAACCTATTTGATGTTTGTTTGTTTTTTGTACTTATGTCATAAAAGCATTTGTATGCTACCTGCTTGGGAGGCACTAGGAAATGTAGGTCTATTATGATCTTTAATGCTACTGGTTCGGGGTGGTTCCCCCAAACCAGTAGTGAAAATACTATTGGTTCGCCTGAACCGGTAGTAAAAAAATGCTTTTAAAAGTTAAAAAAAAAGTTCCAGTGATTGCACTGCACAGCTGATCATTTGAACTTTTTTTAAACTTTTTTTGGCATTTTTTTACTACCCATTCAGGCAATAGGTAGTAAAAAAATGTTTAAAAAGTTTTTTAAAAGTTCCAACAATCAGCTGTGACAATCAGTTGTGCTCCACTATCCTTGGAACTTTTTTTCACTTTTTAAAGCATTTTACTATCTATTCCAGGAGGCTTCCCTGAGGCGTGCTGGGCCAAAAATGGGGGTTGAGCGGGGTCCGTTTTTGCTCCCAGGAGGCTTCCCTGAGGCCTGCTAGGCCAAAAATGGGGGAGGGGTGAGGGTGGGTGCCGTAAAAGAAAGAAAAAGAAAAGAAAAGAAAAGAAAAGAAAAGAAAAGAAAAGAAAAGAAAAGAAAAGAAAAGAAAAGAAAAGAAAAGAAAGAGGGAGGGAGGGAGGGAGGGAGGGAGGGAGGGAGGGAGGAAGGGAAAAAGGAGAGTAAGGAAGGACCACAAACCTGGTGCTAGATGCAGCTTCAGAGAATACCTTGAAAGAGCACAGCAATCCAGTGCTGGAAGGGACCTGGAAGTCTAGTCCAACTCTCTGCTCCAGCAGTACATTGTTAAAGTGAGTTTCTCTCACTTTCACCAAGCTACGCCACTAAGCCATGCCCACCAAGCCACACCAACAGAACCAGTAAGAAAAAAAATTAGATTTCACCACTGCATACATCCAACCTCTAGGAGTTTGTTTGTTTGTTTCTCCATTACAAGTTGTCCCTGGGTTAAGAATGTTAGACTTACAGATAACCCATATGTATGTACTGGCTGCCTATTACTAAAAAATGGTGGATGGCATTCTGCTTCCTCAAACCACTGGACCGCTGAAACTGTACAATATTTTTTTTATAAACCACTGGAACCATGTGTTTTTGAAAAACAGACTGTTTTGGGTGGTTTTCAGCAGGTCCTGAAAACATAGAACTGCTAAAACTGATTTAGCAGTTCAACAGCTCAAGGAAGGAAAATCCCATCTGCCAATTTTGGAACTAGACCGCCATTTGTAAGCACAAGTTCTGACTTATATACAAATTGGAATTAAATACAGACTTAGATACAGGGCTTGCCTATACACTGGGCATGCATACATTCATACACACAGATTGCCAGAACAAGTAAGTGTCATTTTTCATAGCACGCATCTATTTTCTGAAGAAGCTGTAAAAGCTAATAGTACTGGCCATTTTATTTAGTATACCATGCGACCCACCCACATCCAAGAATAATTTATTGTATATTAAGATATTGTATCCTGTCATATAATCAAGGTTTCTGATCCATGAGCATCTCTGGTGCAGTCCTTAATTCACTCTTACTATAAGATTTCCCTCATTTAGAGAGATTCAATCTTATGGGAATACAATTTCAAAAATAATTGCACAGAAATGTTGGGGAAGAAATGTTTGTTTATTTATGTATTTTGGTACGGCTATTTGGCAGAGCTGTTTATCTTAAATTCCCTACACATTTCCATTTGACCCTTGTGGTGGCAAACAAGTTGGTGATTTACAATTAGTATAAAGTTATAAAACCTAAAAGAAAGGCACTGCTTTCAAGGAATAGGTGTCTCCATTGTGGAATGTTCTCTATGGAGTATTTCCTTCATTCTCTTATGATAAATTACACTGCTTTCTAGATCATATCTAGATATTGCTTTCCTGGATATGTTAATATTACTTGACATCTTTATTTCTTTTGGCCTTGCAATCTTCATATTTTGCTGTTCCTGGCTTAATTCATTCTGTTGTGTACTGTGGCTGCTTTAATTGGCTGACTTTTAGAGCTTTTAAAATTGTTTTTATGGTTTCTGAATTGTGAACCACCCAGAGGAGACTGTTAATGAGATTATACAAATTATGTAAATAAAATAGCATTTATCTTCATTTTCTAATTCTTGTTATAATCTTTTGAGAAACCATTTAGCACTCTTCTTCAATCATTCAAGCTCAGCTGCCCAAAATATGTCCAGCTGCATTTTTAAATAAATACTGTAGTACATAAAAGTGGACCGGCCATGCTTTAGGAATTGTATGATGTAAGAGAGAGAGAAAAAAAAGAGAAAGAAGAAAAAATGAACAAAGGAAGGAATTAACAAAGGAAGAATGGATTTGCAGCATTAATTTCTCAAAAAGATAAAAGTCCATTCAAGTTTAAATATCTCCTCACTTCCTTCCTTAATTTTTTCTTAATTGCATTTCTTATTTCAATTGCAACTCTTAACCCTGAAAAAAATTGGATATTTGAAGCATGATTCCTTCCCTGGTTTGCTGATTACACAGAAAAAAATCTGTCTCACTTCGTTCCATTGCATTTCCTTGCAGGTCAGCTCATATATAAACTCTTATTTAAATATGTCCTGGTAAAATGCATGCTAAGAATGATACTTCCACTTAGTTAAGGTGTAGTTCAGTTTTGACTCTGACACGTTTTCACAAATGTATTTTCCAGTTTCCTGAAAGTTTTCTTTCACCTATCTGCTGGTTCACGGATAAGATGTTCAGAAATGTAACGTTCCAAGTAACATCTCAGGTGGTATCCATAGCTTCTGAGTCCCACCTGATTATTTTATCAACTCTTCATTGGGCGGAGGGAGGGCAAGGAGGAAATTAGCATGATGTAGAGTAGCTTCAGAACTGATCTTTCTTTCCAAGAAAGCATTTGATCTCCTGTAAACTGAGAGTACAATTATACTCTTGGAAAATTAAAATGATGTAAATCTGTGTTTTATTTGGAAACATGCCCATCTATCTAGAAAATACAAAGCCAAGCCAAGCTGATAGAGAGCACTTTGGGATATTACATAGTATAAAGGGAGACAATTTCTGACATGTATTTTGGGTTGACCATATTAAGGGTGGCAGCCATTTTATCTGAGTATAGAATGCATTAAAATACCAAATGGTTTACTTGTTCAAAAAAGAAAAAAAATCTCTTTTTCAGATGAGACACGAACTCTCAACCCTCACAATACATCTATTGTAGTTGGTGATATCAGACACTTTTAGTCTCCTGGAGTATATCATGATCATCTTTCTAAAGGGTAGATTGCCTTCTTTGAACTTCTCTGAATAAAAAAGAAAGATGCGAAATTTCCTAAACTATTTCTCTTAATTCATTTTCCTCACAAATAGACAGCGATATGTGATGATTGGGGTGGGGAGCTGAAGACTGGGAAATTTAACATAACCTTTCTAACCACAAATGAAGCCTTTCAAAGGCCACTAGGTTTGGGCATAACTACCTTTTGAAATCGCTTATTAACTGCTGCAAAGGTTTTAGACACCTTCAAAGGGGCAAGGTTGGAAATACCTGATGAGTATAAGCCTTCAAACCAGGGGTGCTATTCAGCAGGTTCTGGAGAACCAGTAGCAGAAATTTTGAGCAGTTTGGAGAACCAGCAAATACCACCTTTGGCTGGCCCCAAAGTGGGGTGGGAATGGGGATTTTGCAGTATCCTTCCCCTTCCACACCTACTAAGCCATACCCACAGAACCGGTAGTAAAAAAAATTGAATTCCACCACTGCTTCAAACTATAATATAAGAAAGTGAATATATATTTTTATTATAACGTTTAAGAATTTAGAACAAACAGCAAAAAAAAGGTAAGATTTTGGCCACTAAAGGTTTTTAAAAGATTAAGGGTTCAAAAGACATTGGGATGTTGAATTTTGAAAATCAAGACTTGGAATTTCTTTGGAATAAATATATGTTTGTGTGAAATAAATTAGCATGGCATTTAGTGGTATCTGAGCAACACCTCCAAGGACTGTGTCAAAGCTTTGAATCAATTATGGCAGTTAGGTTGAATCTTTTTGGGAACAGTTTGTCGTTAGAACAGAACGTCATAAAACAAGATACACAACAAATTCCAGTAGAAGAAAATATGAATGAAAGCTTGGGAAAAAATCTGCGATTAAATGCAAAGAAAATATTGTATAAAATTTTAAAAATAAGGAAGGAAATAGAAAAAAAAGCATAATTCTTTTTTGTTGGATTTACAGAAGAGACTGGGGGAAAATGTATAGGGGAAAAAACCCATAGCAAGGTTCAACAACTACTGGAATGGATTACAGGGAAAGACTGTTCTGTATAAAAAAAAAGATTAAAAAATGACTTTTATGACCATGGTTAATATGGAAAATGTTTTTTGTTCTGTATGGTTCTTTCTGGGTTTAATTATATTTTGATTGCACAAAAGTAACATATTGGTTGTGTTTATTTGGTGTTTAATTTTTTTTTTGTTTCACAGCTAATTTCTGTGTCATAATTGTTTAGTGTCTAAATGCTTAGCATCTAATTGTGTGATTTTCTTTTCCAAGGGAGAAACTAGTTCTGTTTGTTAGGTTTAAATCTGTTTTACATTGGGATGTTGGAATTTGCATTGTGAACAGTTTAGAGTTGAGATACGGAGTGATTATCTGAAAGGGATATGCTGCTCTTTGGGCAGTTATCTCTGTAATGGTTGGCATTCCATTCAAAATGGGTTGTGTATTAGAGAGTTTTATTTTTGAAAAAAAAAAAGTAGAAAAGGTTTCGTTATGTTAAATTTTAGCTTTTGGGGTTTTTTTATATACTAGAAGATTGGGACCTTTTATGCCTTTTAAATGGGGTTTTGCCTATAGCTAAGACTCGAGATATGGACAATTGAGTTTTAATGGTGGTCAATTAATTTTAATATTTTAGAGCTCATTTTGGACTTGTTACTGACAATTAATTAATTAAGAGGGGTGAAGAGATTATGAAATTGTTTATACTTGCTCACATGAGAGTTGGAAATTCCTTCCTGTTCTTTCTTTTCTTTTATTGCTGTTTCATTTATTGATAAAAATTGTATGCTGGCCATCTCTCCTATAAGGTAACTCTGGACTCTTTCTAAAAATTTTAATAAAATTATTTTTAAAAACTATTTATGATCTTATGTTACATTGCTTTCTCTGAGGGTCATAATTGTTGTTTATTATTATGGCTGGCACAGTCAGCCAAATCTTTAGATTGTATTTGTTTTATCCATTTATCGAGTTCTTTCCAAGGATCTGAGATAGGGAGATATTATTGTTTGATTGCATTAAAGCTACAGTCAGGATGCAAACTGTTCCAAGTAAAGCTGCTTTTTGCAATTAACTGATGATGATTTTGTCAATGCCAATGGTATTCAAGTGGCACTCCAGATGTTTTGGGATTGCAGCCAAGGATCCTATCACTACTGGTACTATCTTTGCTTTCTGTTGCTAAAGTATAGAAAGAAATAGAAGTAGAATTATTCTAATTCTATTTCCAGGTCTTTGCATTTTGCATTTTGTGATTTTTCTACAGTTCTATTTCATTTATCCTGCTTTACCAGGGACTGTCAAATCTACTTTTCAGAGTTTTTATCTTTTTGTCTTTCTCTTCAACACTTCTTAAGTCTGGATTGTTAGGTTATTGTAATTGAGAATGTATGAAATTTGTTGTTAGGACTTGTTCTTATATAATTAGAACTAATCCCTCTGTCTCTTTCTTCAATTTTCTTGCTCATAGCCATTATCAGATTTGTTGCCATCTGCATTTTTTAAATATATAGCCATGTAATACTTTACTTTGCCATATTTCTTTTCTGTTCTTCATTTGATCTTTACCTTTCCATATCTCATTTCTGTTCTTCATTTGATCCAGGTTGGTCTCTCAGTATTTAGTAACACTTCGTGGAATCTTAGCTTCAGTACATCTTCTGCACTGTCTTTCATATACTCACAATGTCCTTTTTTCTTAAGTATCTTGTACACTTGCAACGTTCCATACCCACCTATTTTCTTTGATAAATAGAGTCTATCAACATTGTTGTGTAGATGAAGAGGATGTTTCATTCTCATTGTTTTTATGGTCTTCCTATCCAGGGCTTTTACTTCTGCTTGAGTTCAATTCACTATTCCAGCTGTGTATCTAATGACTTGAATTGCCTGAGTGTTAATTGCTTTGATGATATTTCCTCCACTGAGTTTGGAATTTAAGACCTTCTTCATTCCCATGACATATTCACTTCTAACCTTCATAGTGACATCAGTCTGCTTTATTTTGTCAGCTTGAAGGATGACCAGGTATTTGTAGTCATCTTCATCCAGACTCTTGATGTTAAATAGGGCATCTTGAGTCATTCAGTTTTCATTATTTATCTCCTGTTGATGATGAGTGGCAAATTCTCCAGTTCAACCTCCATTGAGATATATTGGTTATATATATGGACAGTGTTGATCAGGTTTTCAGATAGTGTTTACAGCTTCAGCTCATCCATATAAAGGAAGTGGGATAGCCTGGCCAATGGTTTTGATGCTTGATAGCTATGGCCTGACCTGTTCAATATTGTGGACAGAAGAATCAGTACAGTGACAAACAGTAGTGGTATTAGTGAGTTTCCTTGAAAGATATTAACCTCTTCCAATCTATTCCCATTGACCAGCAACTGTGTCTTTCACTGATCTTTGATCTTTACACAACTTCTGACATTTCTACTGGATTCTATTATTTCCAGGCACTTGATTATTCAATCTTGTGTCAGGAAGAGGAATCCTTCTTTTAATCAATTTGTACATTCAACTAGATCTTATTTCTCTTACACTTTTCCAAAATTACCTTGTTAAAGTTTAAAAGTGATCCTCTGTTCTTTGGCTTTGGGGGCAGTTTTCTCTCTGATGAGGTGGAAAGAATTTGTTTTCAATTAGATGCATCAGTTAGCAATTTGAAAGTTGTCAGTAAGTAGGGTAATTGGACTGCTTACTTTAGAAGTCACCCAGTAAGATCATGGGGGAGAAGAGAGGAGAGGAGAGGAGAGGAGAGGAGAGATTACCATATTCCCAGGCCTGGGAGCAAAGCCTTTTTTCAAATACTTTTGGAACATCATGAGATAGGGGTCATATGGGTTTCTGGGATGGTGCTGTTCCAGAGGGCAAATTCTGCACCAGACAAGGTGCTTCCTGGATCTTGATAGGTGGCGATGTTTCCTGAAGGAATCTGGAACACACCCATTCTATCCAACCCACAAAATACTTGGCTAGCTAATAAAGATCTTCCAACCCATTCTTTCCTGAAAGGTTTGTCAGACTTTGATTAGTGTTAGTGGCTGACAGCCACTAACTGGCATGCCACAGTTATAATAAAAGCAGAGACGTGGGTTCACTTTCCTAACCTTATCACTAATTGTCTCCATACAAATTGTACCATTGCTTATATTTTATTATATTAATAACCATTTGTTTTAGCAATAATTGCATATTAAATGCTATTTCTCCTTTCAACTGCTTCTTTATTCTAATTATTATTAGTATTTTGAAGTCATATATCTGTCATGTACAATGCCCATTTAAAATAGTTTAGTGAAGAATCATATTATCTTTGAAACTAGTGACAATTTATAGTCATACACAACTTATTGGAATATCAAGACAAAATATAAACATTCAATGAGAGAGAACACCTGCCTCAATTATGAATGCCTTGCCTATAAGAATAATGCAAATTTATATTTAAATCTGGGACAAGAAATATCAATATAATATTCAACAATTAGCTTTACAACTCTACAAAATGAATACTTTTGGTGAATTAAAACTTTAATAAGTTATTCAGAAGGGATTCAGGCATTATTCTTTAATGAGTACTAAAACTGAAGTCTACAGAAGAGCTGTGAGAAGCAATGCTGAAGCTAATCACACTCAGTGTCTCAAAGGAAGCCTTCATTTGTAAATTTCCCCAAAGAAAGATGGCACAGCTGTCATGGGTTCATGACTCCCCAAATGCATTTCTTTTTCTCTTCATTAATCCGTCACTAATTCAATCTATCATGCTTGTGTTATAATCATATCTTACATTTCTCTCCATTAAAGTGGAACAAATTACAACATTCTTCATTTTAGAAAATCTCTGCTATTATTTCTGCTGTCGATTCCATCTTTGTGTTAAGGTATTTTTCTCTTCCCTTCATTAAAAAAAGAAAAGAAACTCGATCCCGATTAGATGGATTGCCAGTGGCAAATCAACTGATCCTAAATGCATTTTTAAGTTGAACTTGGTATCATTGTATGTCCTGTTAAGAATAAGGATTGTGTACCTTGAACATTCTAGAAGGTCAAATTTGATTTCCCAGGTTTTAGGTAATTACTAAGGACCAATTCAGATTTCATCAAATTGTATTAAATTTCTTATTTCAAAAGAAAAATCTTTCCACCACCATTGATTGGGAACCATTGATTGGGAACCGCCATATTAGACTATTGCATTTTAGTTGCATTTTCTTGAAAGGCATTTTAAACCTACAGTTGTTGAGAATATAATAATCAATTTATAAATTAGGATATATAATTGCAAATAAAACTGATTTTTGTTGCTTCTCAATTCAAAGTGCTTCCCTATTACCCTATAAATATTGAACATTCTAACACAACTAAACCTGAAACATTACTTTCTCCTATGTGGGATTCTTGATTTGTCTCGTAAAAGGAGTTTTAAATATAGTAAGTAGTCTCTAAATAAACACTTAATGAAGATAAATTATAAATATCTTCAATCAAATTTACATACAACAGGAGTAGCTTGACAAAATTGAAAACTAGCTTCAGAATTATCAAGAAATACTGATTTAAAATTAACATCTTTAGAGAAACTGTGGATTAGGCCAAAGCAAAAAAACAATCATTTGAGATGCCTTTTGAATTCTTGAGATTTAATGGATTTGCCATATAGTGTATCAACATGCAACGGTGAGGTAACCTCCATGCTTTACTTCAGAACAGAAAATCCCAGAGATAGAAAATAGACAATAAATAGATATCTATCATTACAAATGGTTATCTGTCACAATGCTATGTTCATCTGTCTATAGCTATTTGGTCTGATGAACATGTGGTATTGCTATCTTCTCTAATGTTGACCTCTATCCTACCTACAGTAATTTGTTTTTATATGTACATCCCTGTTTCATAGAGATATATCAATGTCAGACTGAGATCATATAACATTTGTCAAAACTGCTTTAGTGTCCATGAATTACCATAGTAGCATAATCTACTTTGGTCTACTTTCATTTAATTTTGCTAAACTTTTATCAATTTAGTAAATTATTTATGGATTGTAACCTCATGTGGTTGTTGCAGATTTTTTCCTCATTTAAAATGAATTATGCTAATATCTCTTTATTGTAATCCAACATTACCTGTATCTGTCCTTTCAGCTGTCAGGTTAGTTCATTGGTAGGATTCCATACTGTTTTCATCTGTTTCTTATATGAACTGAGTTGACCTGGTCATTCACAAAGAAGGCTCTTAGAAGTGCCAATTATCCAAACATCATCATGGTTTCAAAATGTGGAATATCAGAGACTTTATCAGTCTCCAGCCTGATCATTCTGTTTTACAAATGAAAAACTTAAAAAGATAGCAGTCTAGTTTATAGACTACCATTATTGATATCTTCTAATAAACCTTTCTGGAATTTAATACATATTCCACTGATAACGAGAAAGATCCTTTCATGTGAGGAGCCCTTATGCTTTAGTGCAGGGGTCTCCAACCTTGGCAACTTTAAGCCTGGTGGACTTCAACTCCCAGAATGCCCCAGCCAGCAAAGCTGGCTGGGGCATTCTAGGAATTGAAATCCTCCAGACTTAAAGTTACCAAGGTTGGAGATCCCTGCTTTAGTGGTTCAAATTATATATCAGACTTGGTGCTGACAGCTATATAACTTACGTAATATTCTTTAGGAAATACACGATTGGTCTCACCCAAGTTAGAGTTGTAAAACAACCTATAATGCTTTTACTAGAGGTCCTTGCATCTATTTCCAGCACTGTTTAGCTATGGAATCCATCTGGCTTTCAGTGGAATGGGAATCTAGGCTGAAGTCCCAAATAAGGATCATTAGACTTGTAGAAAGGTGGCAAATCACAATATATATCATCCTATACAGTTATAACTTTATAACTTTGTAAAACTTTATGAAGAATCAATGTAAAGATTCTATTTGTGGAATCAAATCAGGTTATTTTGAATGGAACAAAACAATTGATCAATGAATGTTCACATGTGTCCATGCACATTTTTATCAAATCAATTCCAATTAATTTTTAGTTATTTTAATATTAAATTTCTCCACTCATTAATCTCACCAAAGTGACTCAAGGAGGTTTAAAACAACAAATTAGAATAGCAAATTCAGATTGAATTAACCTGATGAAATTAATTCAAATTCAAAGTGAATGAATTTTTAAACTGACTTACAGATTTAAACTGGATCTTATCTGATTTGTACCAAATAATCTACATTCAGGTTTTTCCCTTGTATTTAATGCTAAGGCTTATGATTTCCTTCTACTTCCAAAGGATTATCAAATTAATATGATGACAATGGTTTTATTTATTCTAATTTTAACATTATTTCTGTCTAATTTTGACCTGAAACACACAATAAAGATACTAACAATATAATTCTTCAAACCAATTTACACTGTAATCAGACAGCTAAATCAAGAGGAGGTGAACAACATTTTTTAAACAATAGAACATAGGTCTAATAGTTTTGAAAATCTGTGGAACAAAAGAAACAGACCAAAAATAGCAGGGTGTCTATAGCTAAAGATAGAAGCATATAACATTTCCTTAAGAAGATAGTGGTAATCAAAGTCTTACCAAAGAGAAAAAACTGACCTGTGTTCCTATTAACCTAAATTTTCTTGGTGATGAAACATAAACATGGATTTCCAGTGTTCCTGTTAAAACAGTTGGTTGACACCAATTACTTCCATTTACATTAGAATATAATATACACCTGTGCTGTAATTATAGATCTGCTGTGCAATTTTCAAAAAAGTATGTCACAGCTCACAACTACAGCACTGATTACTAATACTCTCCCATTTATATTTATCTTATTTCATCTTAGTTAATTTTAATTAACTCATATCACATGGCAATGTGATGATGCAGTGGTTAGAATGCAGTATTGCATGCTAACTCTACTCACTGCAGGAGTTTGATCCTCACTGCCTAAAGGTTGACTCAACCTTCCATCCTTCTGAGGTTGGTGAAATGAGGACCTAGATTGTTGGGGGCAATAAGCTGACTCTGTAAACTGTTTATAGAGGGCTGTAAAGCACTATGAAGTAGCATAAAAATATAAATGCTTGTTCTATTTATCTTCCTGGGCAAAAAAAAAAAATCATTTCTAACTGTAGGTTTTCATCCATTTGATGAATTTATAAATTACTTTAAGTTAAATTAGTATTGCTGCATCCTAAAATGGACCTGTATTACTGAAGTACACTGATCAAAAGTTTAACATTGGCCTTATGAAGAAAAGCAAGTCAATTCATGTGTAGAGTCAAATTTACGTTTTATCTTGAAAATTGAACATTAATATCTGCAATTTATTTATTTAGAAAATTTATATTGCTGCCTAATTGCACGTGGCAACTCAAGGCTGCTTACAAAGGCCAAATACACAATATAAAAGAAATAAAAATTAAAATAATAAAAATTAAAATAATAAAATAATAACCCCCACCCCAGTTATAATACACATTTATATGAGCCATTTAATGGGCTCTTTACTACTTTGGGTTCCCCAGGCCCACTAGTAGAACATCTTCAGGGCCTTCCAAAAGAAGAGTGTTATGGGGAGGCAATGTAATCTCTAGAGGGATGATGTTCCAGAGAAAAGGTCCTTCTTCTGGGTTCTGCTAGATGTATCTCCTTAGGAGAAGGGACTTCCTTAGGGGAAGGGATCTACCTCCCTGCTCTGGTGGGTTACATAGATGTGACTGGCAAGAGACGGTCCGCCAGATAACCTGGTCCAAAGCCGTAAAGGGTTTTAAAGGTGACAACCAGCTGCTTGGAAGCAAATTGGCAACCAATACAGCTCCTGCAAGAGAGGTCATATATGTACATACCAAGATCTGCCCAAAACCATGTGAGCAATTGATTAAGCTAGGAATCCACAAATGGTAGTATTTGAACAACATCAGATGAACTTTTCAAGCAAGAAAGATGTCCTGAAGGGATTAATCTTCATTTAAATTTAGTCAATTTCTTGAAGGAAGGAAGGAAGGAAGGAAGGAAGGAAGGAAGAAACCTTAATATTGTTGCTATTTTGATTTTCCCCCTCAAGAGGAAAAAAAATTAAAGGATTTTATGCAAGGGATATAGTTATAAAGTTACGTGCGAGAGAATTTTCACTAATCTCCTTACTGCTTATAAAAAATATCAGTGAAAATACCAAATAGTGATCAGATGCCACTTACTAAAACACCTGCTAAAACTGTAGAGTTTGCTGGGTTTTATTTTAATGGAAAGACATATAATTCTTGGAAAGGAAAATAAAACTGCATGACATCTGTAAGCAATGAATGAGATGCAATACTCCAAAAAATACAATCAAAATAAAGAGGTGAAGACCAAATAGACTGTGCTTTTTTAATGTTTAATCATCCTGTGTATGATTAATACTTTGTGTGCCACACAAATTTTCTTTAGGAAGAGTCCTTGCACTTCTTTTTTGCTTTTGGAGTTTTTTAATGATTAAGCAAACAAAAATGAAGCATACAAACCGCCCCCTGCCCCCACAGTGATAAAATCAAACCAATCCTTCACATTCAAGGTTTTTTAAAAACAGGGGAGGGGTTGAGTGCTAGACAGACTTCATTTCACTTATGGCTGACATTTATATGCCATGTATCACCTGGGAGCAAAACACTTGCAATCTAGTGAAATCAGTGATTTACTCATATTAAAGAGCTCCCTAATAATCCTTGTGACTGGAGAGCAGATTTATCACTCAATGAACCTGATACCTTTCTTTTTGCCTTCCTCAATGCCCCAAAGCACTAATATTTTATAACTATTCCAATCCAGTTTGGCTCATTTTACAATAGCCAGAGAACCGATCGGAATCCTCCTGATTCAGTTCAGGATTCAGCCCAATCCACTGCACGTGCTCAGTTCATATATAACTTTAGAACAATTAGCTTGACCCATGTTATAAGAAATTTATTTATTCCCTTGTTGTATGCAAGATAGATTTAGAAGGATGTTGAGAGGCTTGAACATCGGGTCCTATCCAATGCTCAATGTCTGGAATCCACACCTCATTTCGGACGTTAATACAATTGAGCTCATCCAGAAATATTTCACAAGAAGAGTTCTCCACTCTTCTGATCACAACAAAATACCTTATGCCACCAGACTTGAAATCCTGGATTTAGAAAATTTAGAACTCCGCCACCTTCGGCATGACCTGAGTTTAACTCATAGAATCATCTGCTACAATGTCCTTCCTGTTGAAGACTACTTCAGCTTCAATCGCAACAATACACGAGCACACAATAGATTTAAACTTAAAGTGAACCACTCCAATCTTGATTGTAGAAAATATGACTTCAGTAACAGAGTTGTTAATGCCTGGAATGCACTACCTGACTCCGTGGTCTCTTCCCAAAATCCCCAAATCTTTAACCAAAGACTATCTACTATTGACCTCACCCCATTCCTAAGAGGTCTGTATGGGGCGTGCATAAGAGCACCAGTGTGCCTAACATTCCTGTCCTAATGTTCCATTTGATTGTATCCAATTCGTATAGTTATTTCATGCTTATACTTATATATACTGTTGTGACAAATAAAATAAATAAAATAAATAAATAAAGATGGAGTTCAGCAGTGAAAAAAGTAAGGTCCTGCACATAGGCAGGAAAAAAATGCACAAGTATGTAACAGGTAGTACCTGGCCCAACAGTAGTACTATGAGACAGATATAGATGTCCTAGTGGACCATCACTTAAGTATGAATCATCAAAAAAGCCAATGTGGTCTTAGGCTGCATCAGTAGAGGGATAGCAAAGTGATAGTACCATTCTATGCTACACTAGTAAGGCCACACTTTGTAAGGTTCTACACTTAGGTAAGAAAAACAAAATGCACAGCTACAGTATAGGTAGTACGTCATTCAATGGTAGTACCTGTGAGAGGGATCTTGAAATCCTAGTGGACAATCATTTAAATATGAGCCAGCAGTGTGCTGCAGCTGCCAAAAAAAACAACAACAACATGGTTCTAGGCTGCATTAACAGAGGGATAGAATCAAGATCACATGAAGTGTTAATACCACTTTATAATGCCTTGGTAAGGCCACACTTGGAATACTGCATTCAGTTTTGGCCACCCAGGTGTAAAAAAGATGTTGAGAAAAAGTGCAGAGAAGAGCACTCAGAGAAAAGAAGGACAAAGGATAACATGATAGCAGTGTTTCGATATCTCAGCAGTTGCCACAAAGAAGAGGGAGCTATTATCCAAAGCACCTGGGGGTAGGACAAAAAGCAATGGATGGAAACTAAACAAGGAGAAAATTAACATAGAACTAAGAAGAAATTTTCTGACAGTTAGAACAATTAATCAGTGCAATAACTTTGTCTCCAGAAATTCTGAATGCTCCGACATTGGAAATTTTAAGAAGAGATTGAACAACCATTTGTCTGAAATGATGTAGTGTTTCCTGCCTAAGTAGATGGTTGGACTAGAAGACCTCCAAGATCCCTTCCAACTCTGTTATTCTATTCTACTATTCTACACTTGGACTACTGTATCCAATTCTGGTTGCCATGATACAAAAAAGATGCTGAAATGCTAGAAAGAGTGCAGAAAAGAGCAACAAAGATGATAAGAGGTCTGGAGACTAAATGGTATAGTTAACCATTGAGCATAGGTACAACTAGCCTAATGAAGAGAGCAGTTAAAAGAAAACAGAAAAGAAGGGGTCAGCTTATTCTCCAACGCACCTCAGAGCAGGACCAGGAGCATTGGGTGAGAGCTCATTAAAGAGAAATTAAACCTGGAACTAAGGAAACATTTCCTGACAGTGAGAACAATTAACCCATGGAACAGCATGTCTCCTGGGAGCAGTGGATACTCCATCAATGGAGATTTTCCCAGAGATGTCTGAGTTTCACATAAGGCATTCTGGGATTATCATTTTCTAATGACGTTCTGCAGTCTGACATGCTTTTAATATTCAGTGAAGCGTATATCGATTTGTTTAATATTCATTAGCACTCTCAATTATCTAGCTTGCATCAGTAATAATATCTCTTGTTCTTCAGACTTTTCTAAACTGAGCTTGAACATCTGGCATCTCCCTTTCCATTCATGACTCTAATCTATGTTGGATGGTCCTAAGCAGTATTTTGCTAGGTTGTAAAATTAAGGATATTGTATGACAATTCGTTACATCTCATTTCTTGGATATGTTTATTATTACTGAATGTTATTACTAAACAGGCTAATTACCTTTTTGTTTAGTTAAATTTGAGAAATGAAGTTATTGCATTTGAATTTATTTTCAACTTATTTTATTGCTTTGAAGGGTGATCTTTCACCAAAGTAATAAATGAAGCATGTTTCTGTTTTTAAAATGACCTTCAATCATACAGCTGTTGTGCAGCATTTTCAAACTCTATCTTAATCCTCAGAGGGAGATTTCTATTTTTGTTTTTGTTTTTTATTCATTGAAAGCTTCCATTTTAATGTATTAGCAGCTGTGGCTTTTAAAAAGTGCTCAACTTAAAATCACCTTAGTAAATATCAAAGCATGTAGAAGTTCCTATTGCAACACAGGAATCCTTGTTCTTTTTTCTTTTTTCAAGAAATGCTTCATCTGCTTACAGATTTAAATTAATTTAAGGGTTGATTTATTATTGGCCATGCCACATAATATTGTGGCACTTTTGGTGATCTGCCTCCACAAAGAAACTCAAAGCATCAGGTTGACAGAGATTAAGAGATTTGAGAGGAATTCTAATTAGAAGCAACTAATAATGAAGTTTCAAGAACACCTCTGGATAAGCACTTTCCATTGAAACTTTTCTCCATTGGAATGGAGAAAAGTTTGTTATTGTTATTGTATATTGTTATGCAATCAGGCAGCCTAGGTAATATGCTCTCCTGTAATCATGTCAGAAGTGGCACTTTGGGAAAAAGGCTGCAGAGCAATTCTATAGTATCTCTCCCCACCCCAAATTAGTTGCCCTGTATTTAATGAAATTTATTCCCAGATGGGAATCCATGTTTTCTTTTTTTTTTTAACCAAAATTCTTTTTCTTGTTCCCACAATATCCGATTGGCTCCAACATTTAGAAAACTGTTATGTGTGCACATAAACATGTACAATATACATATTGCATATTGGAGCATATAGTGTTTCGTGTATGCATTATGCAACTATGCACCATAGTTGGCGTTTGTATCACCAAATAGGCAAGATTTACCAATAGGATTCCACATTGTTTCAGTTTATTGCTGCTCAGAAATGTAGTATAGAGATTTTTATTAGCACAATAATTTTTTTACTATTGTTGTACTTGAGAGAAAGAAATACTAATTGCATTGTTTCATAAAATCTCTCTCTCTCCCTCTCCCTCTCCCTCCCTCCCCCCCCCCACTTTCTCTCTGTTTTCTCCCTGGTTGTCCTGAATTCTTTGTTTTCATGAACTGCTTCACACAATAATAAACAGTGCACTTTTCCTCTAGATATTCTGTATGGGGATATAGCTTTGCAATCTAACCTACCAATATAAAAATACTTTTTCCATGTATTTCATCCTGATTCTTCCCATAGCTGGATACATAACAATACAGCTGGCATTTACTTTGATACTTTAAACATATCTATTATCTCAGAGATACATTTATCTTTTGTTCCAGCTAGATAGTTGGTAAAGCTTTTGCTTTGTCTGGAGAAGATCCAAAGTTCACTTGCTGGCATCTCCTGTGAAATGATGTTGAATAGCAGGGCTGCAAAAGACATCTGTCTGAATCTGTAGTGCTCCTGTTGGTCAAAAGCAGAGAGTTCAAGGCTAAACATAGCAACGATCTGAATCAATATGACACAGTTCCTTATGTTAATTTGCACAAATAGTGCTCCCCGCCCCTTCACAGGATCACAGAATTTCTCCTTTACACACAGACACACAAACACCTTTTCATTCCCTTCTTCCTCCTCTGATGTAAAGTAATGCTATGTCAAGTCTTGTTGCATTAGGTGCCAGATCAAGAAATCCTAAATCAGTTTATGTAGTTGCCAGAAGATGTCAGAATACCATCTGGAAGTATCTGCATGACAAGGGGATATAATAAGAAAAGACCCTTACAAATAAATAGTATCACCAAGTGAGAGAATAAAATAAAATGATACTGAGCCACACAGGATGAGACGCAAAGGAAAGGTAAAATGCAGTTGGGAGTAAATTATAAATGTGCAAGTATTCATAAGCAGAAGAAATCTTTCCGGATAAGTTTATATCCAACTAATTGTAAAGATACATTTTACATAGCTATTTATTGCCTTAATGAAATTATGGACTGACTATCTCATGGCTGAATAAAAAAATGGAAAATAAATAATATGCAGAAAATTAATTACTATTAATAGCTTACCAAATCATAAGGGAACTCTGTTGTTTATTTGTAACATGGCAGTTTGTGTTTGTGATAGCTATCACTTGGGGGTATATTACTGAACTGTAACAAATGACAGCCTGGTATCCCTTCTTCTCATAATGAAAGAAAAGGATTTTTTAAAATGGAATTTGTATTGTAGAAACATTTTTTTAAAAAAATATCAGATTGTGCCTTTTTGATCTAAAAACTTTCAGGAACTTAAATCTTTGAATCCATTTCTGTCACTCTTCATCAAAATATAGTGCTTCTTCAGTTTTCACACTTTTCTGAATTTTGTTCATATAATTTAGCTTACAAAAGGTATAGAAACGAACATTTTGCATCAAAACATATTTTCTGTTAAAAACAGCATTTTTCGCTGATAGTTTGTGCAACTCAAAAGCACCTAAATATTGAATCAACAATAGATTGGAGTAGACTTTTAAGTGAATATTCTATAGCCACAGCAGAAAACAAACCCTGGGTGAGTTTTGATGATGTTCTATTCTGTCTTCACAAGGTTAGCTAACCTTTAAAAAATAATCTGGTTTTTCCAGTTTAAACTGTTCCTTGGGTCGCCTGGTGGCTGCCTCTTTCAATCCCTCATATTGAAAGACATGATACATGGACACATGGTAGATACTGATACACAAACATATTCTCCACAGTATGGAACATAAAAAAAGGAAAAAAGAAGTATTCCTTCAAATTTATTTTATTATTTATCATTTATCAAATTTATTTGCTGCCTAACTCACAACTGAAGTATTTCTGGGTCCTTCATAGAGTCTAATCATAAAGCAGCTGACTGACTTGCCTGAAAGGTAAGCTACAACTGGGTGTGGGTTCATGTGTAAATATTTCTATGGAGAATCTAGACAGAAAGAAAGCAGGTAGAATACTGGCCATAACCTCAAAGGTAAATATTTGCATATGTATTACTGTGCTTAAATTATTAAACAAGTGATGAAAGGCTAACTATACTAGACACATGATTTGTCCAGTTCAAACTAACTTTGAGTCAACTTGAAAAGCAAAGACTGCATTTATTTGGTTGGCTGCTAGAGTTTTTCCTTTCATATTGTCATTCCTTCACTTTGTGCATCACATTTCCTTGTGCTTTTTTGATTATGTAGACTTCAAACTAGATTTAAAGCTCTACATTGATTTGTCTGCTAAGTTTACAGAGAACTCTTGGTTCTTGTGAATGCTGATGACTGGAATGCCAATGCAAGCCTGAAGAAGTGTGTTAGGTTTAAAGGTATCATCACAATTAATAAGATAAAACACACAAAGAGTGCCCATGAATCCATAAATTCAGCAAGCCATCCTCAACATTATTATCATAATTCTCCCTCCAAAAGTTTTAAGTTGATGTTTAATTTTACAGATTTTTAATCTGTATTTATATGTATTTTAACTGCCTGTGAACCGCCCTGAGTCCTTAGGGAGATAGGGCGGTATATAAATTTGAAAAATAAATAAATAAATAAATGTTGTGGTCCATCAGCAGCCTACAGAGCCGGCAATGGAGTCGGACAGCAATGAGACTGAGGTGAGGCCAGGGCCATCGGAAAGTGAGGTGCGGACTCCAGTCTCCAGAGCCTGATAGTAGTGAGGCAGAGGAACAGGAGGACCCTGTTCCTAATGCACGCATGAGAAGAGTTGCCAGAAGGCAAGAGCAGCTCAAGCAAAAAGACAATGCTTGGGAATAGGGCCAAGAGATAATTGCCCCCCCCCCCATAAGGCTTAAAACAGACCAGCATCGGCGTTTGAGCTTTGCCGGAAAACAACGTTGGTAGCTTCATCTTCTGCTTTGTCTTCTGTTTCATCTATGTCTTGCATTTATTTTTGTGGCTTCTGAACATTTGTCAAGAAAGGCCTTTGGCAGTTTGCCTAATTGGACCAAGGTTTGCAAGAGAACTGAGGAATTTGTGTTGGGAGGCATTTGTTTTAATTTGAGTTGAACGAAGCTGGGAATGAAGTAATTTTCAGCTGTTCGAATAAAGTTTGTTTGTTTTTTCACAGACTGCGTTTCTTACTACCTACTTGGGCCTGGGTCACAACAGTTGATGACTACAATGGTGTCTAGATTTGGAGGAGGTAACAAATTCTAGGTTACAATCCTTAATGTTGAGTACAAAACAGGAAACTGACAATATCTCATGAGAAGCTATGTGGCAACCCAAAGATCTTCATCAAATCAGAGAGATCATTAAAAACAAATGCAGATTGCTTCTTGATTCACCCAGCATTACCTTCATGATGTGAATTTCTTTGTCGAGGCAAATCCAACACCCTTGCCATAAACCTAATGCAGATTAGAGAATTTCCTTCTCTAAATTCCAATCTAGAAAAGTTTCTAAAAGGCTCAAGTACATTCTAAGTACATGTCGTGTCCCACTCCTCCGCTGACGGCTGGGTCCGGGAAATCCGAATCAGGCGTGCCTCTGCAGCTCTGCCCAAAGTCCTAGCAAAGTCCTCAGAGCAGGCAGGAGACCAGTAAGTGACTTCAGCAAGATAAGTTTGACTTTTTGCCTGACTCAGAGACTGCCAGAAAGTAGCTCCTTTATATAGGCCATGGGGTGTGGCACCATGACTCAGCACTCATTAAGGCCTGCCCCTCCCTTCCCTCTGTAGTCTCCGTCTCTCCAATCTTCTGATGCGAGGGTCACACCAATCAGCTGTTCTTGGGAGTAAACCCTCCTCAGGCTCACCTGCTGTGGAGGAGGGGGAGGGGTCTAGCTGCTCCGTTTGCCTGGGCATGGAGTCAGGGCTGGGGCAGGGAGATTCTCCTTCTGCAGTTTGTGTGGGCATGGAGCCAGGACTGGGACCGGGAGGCATACATTCCTCAGTGTGCGGGAGCAGGTAAGAAGGCCCCGGCTGCTCTGAGGGTGGGCAAGACACAACAGTACATTGGTTTTTAAAAAGGAATATTTTCCAACTTTTTAGGCAGTCATTTAGCTTTTATGAGGTATATCTCCAAAGTAGAGCTTCATAATTTATTTACACTTCTCTGGCTGAAAAATGAACCCATTTACAACCCCCAGACATGAGGAATGGCTCTGCATTTTTTAAATTTCTTATCATCATATAGTGGATCCCCATTCCATTTTGCCAAGAGGTACCAATCATAATATTCTGCATTGCTCTGACTAACTTATACACAGTTTTTGATATTTTTTTCCCATTTACATATGTGAAATCATTAGATATATTATAGAATAAAAATATAAAATTCTATTAGAAAAGGAGAGGCAGGATTAATCTAAACCATTACAATAACCGAAAGCAAAGTGTGCTCAGAAGTGAACAAGTACAGGGATTATCTGAGCTCATATCTATTGTTTCTGCTTTTTAACTCCACATATCAGTGTCAGAATACAAGAGAAATGCACAGATTTGTGCCCATATTATATTATATATATGTAGACAATCACACATTTGCATGTTGCCTTTTTAAAATTCCTATTTATGAATGATTGTCTGCATATATGTAATATGAGCCAATTCTACAGTGACCATATTTTGGGGGGAAAATAAAGGGGGAATAAACCTGAAAAGGGGACAAATCTGAAAGAGGTTCTTAGGAATATTTTTAATATTTTTATATCTATATTTTTGCTTTACAAAGATAAATTGAAGAGCAACTTTACAGAAATGCATATTCTCATAAACAAAATAAAATCAATCCAACAATATGTAAATTAATTTTTAAAAAGACAATTTGATTTCCATATTTTTCACATGAATGTGAAAGACTGCATTAAGTCGTACTGTTTGTACAATAAAAGTTAAGTGACCAAAATAAAGGACAAAATGAGTGTTTGAGAAGAAAACTAAAAGACATCTTTATGAAACAAAGGACTGTCCGGATGTATAAATGGTAGCTATATCTACCTGATCATTACAACATCTATCTGCCTAACACTATACTTTGGTCCAAATATCTTGCTTTGTATAAATGGCTTTTTTCTTAATTTATTGGAAAGAAAACTGATGAACAAGTCTTTTCACTCTAACTAATGAGGAATCTCTGGATGCTTTGGAATTCCCAGAGCTGTAAGGAATCATTACATAAGGACAATTGTCTTATGCAATGCACCTGCTTTTTGATGTATGGGCCTGTGCTGGAAAAATTGATAAATCCCAAGTCCAGAAGGTACCAAGCCTCAAGGGCCCCATCCAGATCTCTTACAAAAGACTTTTTAAAGTGCTGTGATAAATGGAAGCTGTGGAGCTGTTTTGTGATGCTTGTAGAACTGCTGATCCTAATTGCAAAATAAGAGCCATGTTCTGTCATTGACTCTCTGTGTACGCATACACCAAATTGCCGCAGAAGAGACAACTTGATCAACAAAACAATAACACCACAAGATGCACGATGGTACAATAAACTGCATGCACCTTCACTTTGAGGGAAATCATAAGTTATTATTCAACCAGAGACAAAGTTCTTATGAACTTGTACTTGAAGTGCCTGCATCTAACATTATCTTGCTTTTAAAGTTTGCCACCTGGCACCTGCTTGCTAGAGTTAGCCATTAAGATGCAGCTTCAAAGCACATCAAGAGTCATAATGGTGTCAAGTAAGCACTTCCTTCTTAAGCATACGGAATAAATATGAATGTGAAAGAGAATGAAAAATAATTGTGCATTTCCTTATCATTTATCACTTTAGTTGTGTCTGGGTGCTTACTTATCATTCTGTCTAAATGAAGCATGCTACAACAGAAACTTCTAAAGGCTTATTTAAATACCAGCTTATAGATAGAAATGCCAGCTAACCTTAGCTGTCTTGAGAGTTGCATTAAAAAACAGCCAAGCTTGCAATCTTCTGATGCAGAAAACAAGGCTGATTCTATTAACCATCAAGAGGATGAGCACCTTGACTGTGTTGTTCCATTAGGAAAGGACATTCAGAAAGAAAGCAAAATCAGTCCACACACGAAACTGATTATTTACTTTCATAGGACTGATCCCCTTGTGGCTGAAAGGGAGTAATCAACCCTTTAGCAGCTCTGAGCATACCCCAGAGAAGGTCAGGTTGTGTGCTGAAACAGCTTTCTGCATTTAGATTAATTTTCCGGATATATTCCAAACTCATTCACAGAAGCACTGAATTGGAAGGGGTTATTTAAGGCCATCAGATCTATCCCCCTGCTCAGTATGGAAATCTAAATTAAAGTAATCCTGACAGATGGTAGTCTAGCCCTGTTTAAACACATCCAGTGAAAAGAGAATCACACTTTCCTACATAATTGGCTTCATCATATGAAAAGGACAGGCTCTGCCATGCAGTAATACAATACACACTCTCTCTCAGGCAGCACCAGGAAAATAGAGTGGCGGCTAGGAGATAAATCCAGAAATCCACACGTGCACAGTATTTTTTTAAAAAACACAAACCCTATATATATAGCACGACTCACATAGGATCTATTTGAGGAAGGAACTTCTGAAATTGCTTTGAATGGGGTAGAAGAAAACAGAGAAACTATTACTGACAAAGAAAGCTGTTTTCTCTTTACCACCATCATAACATATTTGGCCATAATGGAAACAGAACAATTCAAATAGATTCAGAAAAAGTCAGTGAGGACAATCAAATTTAGAAATTAAGTTCCAAGAAAAGACTTGAGAAAAGAAAAGCAAGGCAGACATTCTCTAAATATCTGCAGAGATAGAATAAGTTCAAATCCTTCTCTGTCTTGATTCACATACATCAGTGTTTCTGAACCTCAGCAACTTTAAGATGTGTGGCCTTCAACTCTTCAACTTCAACTTCCAGGAGAATTCTGGAGGTTAAAGGCCAGATGTCTTAAAACTGCTATGGTTGAGAAATACTGACATAAACTATTATGGTGCTCACACAGTCAGACAGATTTGCATTTTTGTCTATCTATCAAATTCTACCCAAGGACTTGGGTAACAGATGGTTGATACTTAATGGTGTTAAAAGTATTGTCACAGAATGTAAGCTGTTCCAAGTAAAGTTGCCTTTTGCAATTGACTGAAGATGATTTTGTCAATGCTGATGGTGTTCAAGTAGTGCTCCAGATGTCTTAGGACTGCATCCCATCACTAGTGGTACTATCTTTGCTTTTTTTGCCAGAGTTATTCTATTTTTACTTGCAGGTTTTGTATTTTATGATTTCCTCCATTTCTTTTTCTTCTATTCTGCTGTCTTTGGGTATTGCCATCACCACTGCCATACTTTCTTTCTTATCAATAATTGTTAAGTCTGGAGTGTTATTTTGCAGATGCTTGTCTTACCCTATTTATGCTCAGGGAAGATATCAGAAAAAATCCAGACTGTTATTTCATAATATTTCCAGCAATTTGTCCTTAAATATGTTTATAACCAACAGGTCAGAAGTGTTAATAATGTACTCTGAAAAAAATGGCATAGCCTGCTCAAGGCTGAATTAATACAAGCATATTCATGTTAACACTGACCTCATCAAATTACAAGATAAGTCAATTTTATTCTCTATCTCTTGCCTTTGTTGAAGTCTGAAAGACAGGAAGAAAGAAATGAAGGGGGAGTTAGCCCCACATCACATTTTATATGTTTAGCAGGGAAGATAGACCATGACTTCTCAACTGTCCTTCACATTAACAAACTGAAAACACACTTCTGTTAGTGTTCATCCAAGTCCGGTCCTTTATTTCTCTTCTAACACCAGCAGGGTGATGCTTCCTGTTTTTTTCAGATGACAATCCAAGTACAAATGAGATGACTGTACAGTGGTGAACTTTTAACACAGAATAACCCTGATTAGGCCCTAATAGCAAGAATATGTCACCACTTTGCTCGTAGTACATTTTTGCTACATTTAGCATTCTTGGCAAGAAAATCTTCAGGTGAAAGAAATCTATAAATGGTTGGCTTTCGTTGAGGGTCATGTTCTTAATAAAGGAAAACACATATATTTGTTTATTTCTTGAAAAAAAGAGAATTAAACAAAGATGAACAAATAACTATGCAAAACAATGAAAGTTATGAAGATTAAGAAAATTCACATATATTTCTTACTGAATTTATACGTTTTTAATTCAAATTCAAATGACAGTTGCATTTCAAAACGTATCTATGTTATGAACACTTTCATTAATGATGTTTTAATCTTATATTGATCTGGAACTATAAATTACCAGTCTTCCTGTTGATGGTGCTGCTGAACTGAATAATAATAACAATTATTATTCCGTGAAAGAATAACACCTTAGATTTATGTTGGTCATTAGGAGAGAGACTGCTAAGCCAGGGGGACAAATCAAATAGGGAATAAGTCTGGAATCCCTAGATGGGCACCAGAGGGCAAAGTATAGCCATTCCCTTGAATGCCATTGAAATTTATCTAGTCTCACCCAAAGCATCATCTGACAAGATTCCTGTGCATAGGCTTGAGCAATAAAGCAATAAAGAAACTAATTGAATTCTTCATGTGTGGGTCTGGTTGTCTGCACCTGACATCTCAAAACAGAAGAGAAACAAACTGCTTATAAGTTTGGTTTATAATAACTTAGTTGGAATTCCTAGAATCTAGTTTCCAATGTTTATTCAGAATCTGGATTATTTTGCCTGTGCATGGATCAAGACTTGTAAATATTGTATGCTTCTTTTTGGTTACTGTCTTATATTCAGCTTGAAATTTAGCTTAAACTTTCTATTAAACTCCATTGAAAAGAAGAGGGGAGGGAATTGGAAGGTTCAATTTAATTTTCTGCCATCTTGATATTTTAGGTTTTTATTATTTTCCTCTATTTCAAGGGAAAAGTGATCAGATGATGCTAACAAATGCAAGGAGTTAATCCTTTCCCCGGCATCTTTTTACAGGATTTATTTTTTAAAAAAATTACCTATTTCCTTGCATTTAGAGAAATAAAAAACCAGGTATGATAGTTGAGAATTTACATAATATCTGCATTGTTTTATATTTACAAATCTGTGACAAATTACTCAAGATATTTGAAAAAACAGTTTCTAGTATAATGTCTATATTTTAAATTAATGTTTATTTTGTTTTAGTAAAGACAAATTTACTTTATCAGGGGTATAATTCAAAGTAATATATAAACAATTAAGTCTAATGGGAATCAGTTAGTAAATGCATTAAATGCTATACCTAATATTGTTTTGCAGATAATTTGTCCATATGGCAACTCATCATATATACAATGAAATTCATTATGCTTTGGATCATAAATAAAATCTGACTGTTTTCTAAAGAAAAATAATGGCACCAAGTTTTGGGCTTACTGAATAAAGAATGCTAAAATAATTTCTGGGTTTATGCTTACAGACTTTTGCAGCATTTGGTCAGCATAAATTTAACTATAAAACCAATGAAAGCATATTTTAAACTCTTGCTGTAATTTTTTGTAATTTAACGTAAAAATATAGTTCCAAGTTCAACTTGATATTTTCCATATAGTGCAAAGGCAAATTAATTCTCTTAATTTTATTAGTTTAAAGGGAAAGCTGAATATTTAAGAACAGTGTTAAACATCTTTTTGCCTTTTTTTTTTTTTTTTTAGATTTTCATTCCTGGTGTTTTATCAAAGGATTTTGTACGATTTAGCTCCTACCTGAAAACGTTTCTCTTTTACTTTTGACTGGCAGCTATCGGTAATAGATGTCATAAAAAAAGCACTCAGCAAACAAACAAATTCTAAATATTTTATTCACCTTCGTTAGGCTACATGCTGGATGAAATGCACAGCTGCAGATATGCTTTATCATGTATATTAAGCTAGTAAAAAATGGATCACAAGTCAGCAGCTTAACATCATGGAAAACTTAAATTTCTCAGATAGTTGTGACTCTCTGGTTCTTAAACCATTAGATACTGAGTGTGTCATACAGATGGCAAATTCATTCCCTGTGGAGTGATGTTGCTGTCAATAGCACTGTACCAGATGTACCATGAATATACACACAAGTGTTCACGGCTGGAATAGAAATGCCAAGAAGAAGCAAGAATGAGAGAGGAAAATTAAATGAATCAACTGTAATGATACCATGACAGGTTTCCCAATATTGCAATTAAACAGTTAATCAGTATTAAAAATTTAAATTATAGATGCAATTATACATGTGTTGTTACATATGAATGCAAAATAAATAAAAGCATATTACTGCTATCCAGCTCATACTGGTTTAGGTTATTAAGGATTTATGTTAGTATTGTAGGCTTGTCAATCAACCAGAAGTGATCACTGATTCCTCACTAATAGCTGAATCTATATTTATACTGGTTTCTACTGGGATTTAGGTATGGATATCCTTTATGCTATAAAGTAGAAAGTTAAATAAACAACAAGCAGGAATTAATGTCACCCGTAGAAATCCTTGCAGTTGTTTGTGAAAAATGGTACAATGAAAGAAGAAAAGGAGGAAGACAATACAATACCAATATAATAGTGTTCAGTTTACTGTGGGGTGTTAGCTTCTGGAAGGTTATTAACATTTCTTCTTTCACTGTGACAAAAAATTTTTAAAACAAAGAAACAGAAAATTCTAATAGCTTTTTAAATTTATAGTTAACTTAAATTCTTAAAAAACTGGCACCTTATGAATAATTATAATTCTGTGACTTTTTGATTGAAGTTTTTTTTTTTAAAAAAAATCTACTATTCCACTATTCTTCTACTCTATTTCTACCATAAGGGACAATAATGTCATTTGGTTCCTTATTTATTTAGTAAGATATATTTATGCTACCTTTCAGCCTCCGATTAGACTATAGTTGTAATTCTTCAAGATAAATATTTGATTTATTTGATTTATTCAATTTGTATAGTCACTATTATATATATATGACTCTGGTCAACTCTCAACAAATAAAAATAGCAAGAAGAATAAAATGTAAATAAAAATAACATAAATATACTTAAAGCACTATTATAAACTCAGTTTATCACAGACCATCATCACAATCAACAGTTAAATACAATCAATGCATCCAATTCAATATAACCATTGAAAAAGTTCATCACGCCTATTGGACCCCCAAGTGAGGAGGTCTAGCCATATCTTTAGGATAGTCCTATAAACCAAAAGGGTCAGGGCCTATATAAGTTCTTGAGGATTGATGATCCAAAGGGTGAGTGCCATACCTGCCACAATATAAAAAGAGGGCCCCACTAAATGACATCCATGCAACATTCCTATCTTGCGGGCTCTGATGGGATGGGATGGGTAAATGCCACCCCCCTGCCACATCCTTCTCAGTCATTTACAGAACCATGAACTTCACCTAGAAGCTTACTAATTTCTAACGCAGCTCACAGAGCAGAGTTATAACACACATTGCTTGAGATTACACTGTATTGCCACATTTACATCAGCTGCAGCTTCTGAATGCTTTCAAGGACAATTTCATATAATATGCATTGCAATAGTCAAGATGGAAGGTTACAAGGGCATGAGAACAGAATCTCCCAGTACAGAGATGGCTGCATCTGGTGCAAAATGCAAGCTGTGCAAATGCTCTCATGGCCACAGCTGCCATCTACTCTTCAAGCAGGAGTTACAAGTCCAGAAAGAGCTCTCGATTTTGCAAAGGATCAGTTTGGGGTAGTGTCTCTTCTTCCAGAATAAGAGATGGTAAATCCCTGGAACCAGTCTTGCCAGGGTTGAGCTGAAGCCTGTTGTTACCCATCCAAATGCCTACATACAAACTCCAGGTACAGAGACTATACTTCAACATGTAATTTTCTAGGGGCAGAGTTATAAAGTTGGTGCCATCAACATATCGATTATTTCTCTCTTCAGGACAATGGATGAATTCACCTAGTGGTTTGGAACACAGAAAGTATGGAATCCTATGACCTCTACTTTCAAATCATCGGACTAAATAAGAATAGCAAACATTCAATTACCATTCAGTAAAGCAGCATTATATTCTGTGTGTACCTCAGCTTCAGAAGAAGGAATCCAAAGGATCGTTCAGGTGAAAGTCTTCTGTAAGCTAAGAACCATCACTGTGAAGGCTTTGATCATTGTATGTACTGTGTCTATCCTTCTTATTAAGTATGGGGTTTGAAACTGGGTTTCCATCATACTGAACCTTATAAGATTAAACCCAATGTGTATTTAAATCTACCTGTGATAACACAAATTCTAGCAAAAGTTTAAAATGCATGCATCTTAGATGACAACATTGGATAATAAGACTCCAATAAGGAAAAAAGAATAAGATCAGGGAAATATTTTCCCTCTCATCTTTCCTTCTCCAAGGATTTCCTAATACTGATTACTCGTTTTAAAGAACATTCCCTATTCATAGCCATGGATGTCCAATTATCAAGCAGGTGCTATATGTTGTTTGTTGATTAATTAGAAATATGTATGCTATGAATAGCCTCATAGTTGAAAAGGGTAATTAAATTTACCTTACATGTCACATTTTCCCATAGTTTAACACCATTATCTTCATTTCATTCTCAAAGAATATTATCCATATTATTAATTAAAGTTCCAAATAAGTTGCACAAAGTTCTAAATAATTCAATTATTCAGGGCCAGGAGTATAAAAAGGTTTCTCTGATGAATAGAAGGTTACTGCCAGAGAAAGTTCTTATATACATAAGTATATTTAGCATGTCTTACTTTTCCCGCTACCTAGAGAAGACAATAGGAAAGGTAGGTGATGCTGATCAGTATCTTACAAGTCAAAGATGAAATTTACATAATTTATGAAAAATGAGAAATGGATTCTATGATGATATTATAATGAGCCTGTAAGGAAATAATTGTTTTACCACTCTTGTAGTTTGAATCCCGCTCTTTAAATTGACCCTTGCCACTCATTCTGGAAAGCAGTGGCAAACAGTAATTTTACTGACAATGAAACTGTCAGCCAGAAAGAAGCATTTGTGAATGTGCTTGACATCTTAATCCGAAAGCTTAGAGAGCCACTTTAAAAAGATATTAATGAGTTCAACTATAGTACACCTCCCCTCCAAAAAAGAAAAAGAAATCATACAGGAACTTGTTCTTCATAAGAAAATATGAAGAGTGACTTGTCACATGTCAGGACTTTACCAAACGTGGCATAAAATGAAGAGTGGAAAAGTATATATTGAAGCATCAGTACAGAAAAGCATTATTTTTCTCTATTAAACTCAATCATGCTCCATTAAACTGAACATGTGTGTGCGCATGTGTTTACCCTAGAATCAATTCGTTTGTGGTAGTAAAAAAAAATCAGAACAGCTATGAATATTTCAGATGTATTTATTGAGAGTTATCGGAAAGGTATAAGTGTCACCCTGTAAGGACCAAATGCATCTTCTTTCATTCAGTGATTCAGAAGATAAAGCCATTTCACTAAAACTAGGAAGCACAGCCTAAAATTTGTACAATGCTTTATGGCCATTGGTATTACTGGGAATGTCTACTTGTCTTCCTTCTTTCAACCTCTTTTTAATCAAACTTACTTTGTATTTGGAAAACTTTATTCTAAGGATGCAAGTTTGCAGTAGTGTTGTGACCCAGGCCCAAGTAGGTAGTAGGAAACTCAGTCCGCGAAAAAACAAACAAACTTTATTCAAACAGCTGAGAATTACTTCATTCCCAGCGTCGTTCAACTCAAATTAAAACAAATGCCTCCCAACACAAATTCCTCAGTCCTATCGCAAACCTTGGTCCAATTAGGCAAACTGCCAAAGGCCTTTCTTGGCAAATGTTCACAAGTCACAAAAATAAAGGCAAGACATAGACAAAGCAGAAGACGAAGTTATCAACGTTATTTTCTGGTAAAGCCCAAATGCCATTACTGGTCTGTTTTAAGCCTTATGAGAGGGGCCAATCATCTCTTGGCCCTACTCCTGAGTTGTCCTTTTTGCTTGAGCTGCTCTTGCCTTGTGGCAGCTCTTCTCATGCGTGCATTAGGAACAGGCTCCTCTTGTTCCTCTGCCTCACTACTATCAGTCTCTGGAGGTTCTGGAGTCTGCGCCTCACTTCCAGATGGCCCTGGCCTCACCTCAGCCTCTTCACTGTCCGACTCCATTGCCAGCTCTGCAGGCTGCTTGTGGACCACAACAAGTAGTGCCCAGAAAATATCCAGGCATAAAGTTTACTAAAATCTCTGCTTTCACCAAGAAAGTGCCTCAAGCCAGGAAACATTATTTTTGAGATTTCATCCTTAATGAAAACCAAATAAATTATCCTTATTTTTTTTCTACTGTTCCCATTCAACCTGTCTTTTGCGGGGGGGGGGGGGAGAGTTCAGAGCAATTCTCATAGTTGGAATGTCTTGTCCTTGCATTTGTTGAATTAGGAGGGAACCAAAGAACATTTATGAATGTCTGGAGGTTATCTAGAGGAGCTGTCCATTCATTTTCTTTTTCTAAAACTTTAGTGAATATTTTTGAAAGGCCATTCTACCCAGATCTTGCAACTCCTAAATCATCCTGGCCTGCTGTGTATCATCTCTTTATGGATAACCATCCAGGTTTACAATATGAAGACTATGTAATTCTATTCATTTGTTGCAGCTATTTGTTTCATTTACTTTAGGAAGAAGTCAGGGGTGGGTTCTACTTATCTTTACTACCGGTTTGCAATGCAGGCACAGAAACTTCTGGATGATGTCAGGGTCGGTAGGTGGAGCCTCCCACCAGTTTTACTACCGGTTCTTGTGAACCAGTCCAAGCTGGGGGCAACCCATCACTGGAGGAAGTATACAAAAGTCTCAAAGTTTGGAACTGTCTGCTTTGGGCCAACTGAGGAAACACCAAAGTTTTGTGGTTTAAGCAGCTGAGCAATGTTTGGGCACAAGTGGAAAATCCAAATAAAAATTCCCGATACAAAACCTAAAGATTAGTTTTGATGTCCAGATAAATAGTGTATTAAGATCATAAACATATCTGTCCATCTTTAATCATAGTAGTGTCTTTTCTGTTGCAGCTTCTGTACTGTAGAACACCTTTCCCACTAAAGTTTGATAGGCTACTAACCCCTCTATCCTTCTGGAGAGCATGTAAAACCTGGCTTCTGTGTCCCATCCCCCCCCCAGCCATTAGAATAGGGAAGATCTGGGTAGTATGAAATGGATGGGTGCATTGGAGAAGTATGGCTGTGGCACCAGATATTTGTTTCATTTTTATTTGCTGTTGGTTATATATTGTTTTTATGTGATTAATTGTAAGGTGCCCAGAATTATATTAAGATGGGTGGTTATATAATATTTAAATGAATAAATAAAATTACATTCATCATATATAATCTCCTCCTGGGCCTTATTCTACTCTGAGATGTGGAGCTGGCTATCAGTTTATCTGGCTTCAAAAGAAAAGAGTTTGGCCATTTCATGGGAAATATATGGGGATTAATAGCCAGTGTGACCGCCTCAGACGGCCATCCCTAGAAGACTAGTGGGCCTCCTTGTGCAACTAATCAGCTACTGTGAGAACAGACTGCTGGACATGATGGGTCAAGGTTTAAACCTGCAGAGTACTGGTTATGTCCTGTTTCCCCTGATTAATCTGCTTCTGATGTCTCTTCACAAATGGAACCTCAGGTTTCTCTAAATACATTCAGCTCTCAATTGGTGAACTCTCAAAATGTGCCAGTTTTCATTATCTCTATAAGAAATTTGCCATGTGTTAGCTCATCTTCAGTACTAAAGTATATATAGGTTGACAATTTGTTTTCATTGCTGCAGTACAAACTATTGGAATCCCACGCATGTTAAGGATTCCAATGGATGAACTTATGCATGTAATGAACTACTGCATATGTAAACTCAGTAACTCAGTAAATTAGTCTTCAGATTAAAAATAAGTTTATAAAAGTTGTCAAGCTGTATCAGACATCATTTTGTACTCTAGTACCATTAAAATATTCTCCCAATTTTCTTTGCATTAGTGGTATCCCAGCTTCAGAAACAAACTCTTTCTTAACTGATTTGGTCATCCTTGTTTTAGCATGTGCCAATGTTTCATGTGAATAACCCACAGCATGAGCTAGGACTTGATCTTAAGTCCAGTGGGAAATTTGTTCACGTGTTAATGAGCTGTGCCCTGAGGACATAAATAATCTTTTATGCATTTTGGAAACTAACAGTTCCCTTGAATTTTCATGCCTCATTTGTATATTCTCTATGATTCAACAACTTCTGGGTTTATTCCAGCATTGAAATATTTCTCCTGTAGGAAGCAGCAGCAAGATAGCATCAGCAATTGTTACATGGGATTCTATGAGTAGATAAGACAGAGTACAAAAGATTAAAATTATATATATCACACTTTTCATAATTAGGTAAAATGGTAAAAATCTGAATTTATAATGTAAATATACATTTAAGGGAAAACTCCAGCATTTGTTGCTGTGATCAAAAAAGACAGCTATTTGGATTATTAGTATTTTAGTATTGCATTAAAAATGACTATGTAAATGTACAGTTAACATTTTATACATAGTCATAAAGAAAGTAAACAAAAAAACATCAGCTGCAATAGTCTCAGTGATTTTCATATAAAAGTATACTTATAAAGAAGAAATATGCAAGAGAAACACAATATAATATAAACATTCTGAGTTAATAAATGAATTTCTGGCTAAATTTGGTGTGTGGGTGTGTGGGTGTGTGTACGTGCATACATACATACATGTACACGTACACATATATACACACACACACATATATTGTCATATAGTTCTATATTTATTTTGTTTTTATATTTACAATTCAGTTTATTCTCCAAGACACTATTAATTTTAGTTTATCCAAAATATAAGAGAGAAAATAGTATACAAAAATAAATTGATTTTTTTTCTTTTTTTTCTTTTTTTTATTGAAAAAGTTTTACAAAATTTTAACAAATATCTCTCTCCCCCTCCCCCAAACTCCCCTTCCCCTCCCCTTTTCTAACCCCCCACCAGACTTCCCAGAACAAAATACAGGGTATATCAAGCATCTAACAATCGTAAGCTAAACTTATGCTAACTATCCATAAATTCTCATCCTCCCCTAGAACCTTAACTCTCCTTTTACATAAAGAGGAATATAAATATAATTCTTGCAGTCTGTTCATTCGAAAGCTATTTGATATTTCTTGGTCTGATATTTATTTTGAATATAGTCAATCCATCTTTTCCATTCCATTATGTATCTTTCTTGTGAACAGTCTTTCAAATATGCTGAAATTTTTGCCATCTCTGCTAAACTTGCAATTTTTAATATCCATTCTTCAATCGTAGGCAGATGTTCCTTCTTCCAATATTGCGCTACCAATAGTCTGGCTGCTGATATTAAATTTAAAATCAATTTAGTCTCTATTGCCGTACAGTCCGTAATTATACCCAATAAAAACAACTGCGGAGTAAACTTTATCTTCTTTTTCAAAATATTTTGCATGACCCACCAAATTTTTATCCAAAATGCTTTGATTTTTTTACAAGTCCACCATATATGATAATAAGTAGCATCATCACAATCACATCTTCAACATTTAGCTTGCAACTTCAGATACATACACACCAGTTTTTTATGGTCTAGATGCCATCTATAAAACATTTTGTAAAAATTTTCTCTTAAATTTTGTGCTTGTGTAAATTTAACATTTCTCATCCAAATTTTCTCCCAAGTTTCCATCATTATAGGTTCCTGTATATTTTGTGCCCATTTTTTCATACAATCCTTAACTAGTTCCATTTCTGAATCTATTTCTAGCAATGCATTATACAACCTTTTAATATACGATTGACTTTGGTCTCTAATCTATTTTACCAAATTTTCCTCGTTTTGCATGATACCAATTTTCTGGTCCTCTTTCCATCTAGCTTGCAGCTGTCCATACTGAAACCAAGTATGAATTATCCTTTCTTCTTTCATTATATTTAGAGATTTCAACTGTAATTTACCCTTCTCCATAGAGAGAAGCTCTTTATAAGTAATCACCTCCTGTTTTTGTTCTGTACTTATGTTCTCTATTGCATGCCTGGGACTTGCCCATATAGGTATTTTGTAGTTTAACTTATATTGATACTTTTTCCAAACCCGCAACAGAGAATTTCAAAGTATATGAGTTTTAAAAACTTTATCCACTTTTTTGTCATACAGTAAGTAAGCATGCCATCCATATAACAAATCATAACCCTCTATATTCAATATTCTTTCTTCTGTTAAATTAAACCAATCACTAATTAATGATAGGGCAGCTGCTTCATAATATAATCTTAAATTAGGCATTTTAAGACCCCCTCTTTCACGTGTATCCTGTATTATTTTCAGTTTTATTCTCGGTCTTTTACCAACCCATATAAATTTATTAATTCCATTCTGCCATTCCTTCAAATTTGCGTCTTTTTAAAGTATTGGTATCATTTGAAACAAAAATAAAAACCTGGGCAAAACATTCATTTTTATTACTGCTATTCTTTAGATAACTGCAACTTTTTCCAATTCTCCATTTCCTTCTGCACTTTTTGCCATAAGACTTCATAATTATTTTTATATAATTTCACAGTTGAAGCTGCAATATACACTCCTAGGTATTTAACCTTTTTTACTATTTCAAATTCCGTTATTCTCTCTAATTCTGTTTTTTGCTATATAGTCATATTTTTAGTTATTGTTTTTGTCTTTTGTTGATTTACTTTAAATCCAGATACCGTTCCATATTGATTAATTATATCCATCAAGTGTACAACTGATTGTATTGGTTGGGATAAAATAACAACCAGGTCATCTGCAAATGCCCTTAATCTATAATCTTGATGTCTAATTTTAATTCCCTTTATGTTATTTGACCCGCGTATTTTATTCAGTAAAGGTTCTAACGTTAAAATAAACAATAGTGGTGACAAAGGGCATTTCTGCCTTGTCCTTTTTTCAATTCTAAAAGCTTCTGTTAAATTACCATTAGCTATTATTTGTGCTGTTTGTCCCTGATATATTGCCCTAATTATTTGTGCAAAACACTCCCCAAACTGCATCCTTTCTATTATTTTAAATAAAAATTTCCAATTCAGTGTATCAAATGCCTTCTCTGAATCCAAAAAAGAGCGCTGCAGGGACCTGGTTGTTTCTCTCCAGATATTCCAATAAATTCACAATTTGTCTAACATTATTTCTCATTTGTCTCCCTCTTATAAAGCCTGATTGATCATTGTGAATCTTTTGTTGTATAACTAACATTAATCTTTTTGCTAGTATTTTAGCAAAAATCTTGTAGTCAGTATTCAAAAGTGATATTGGCCTATAATTTTCTGGTTTAGTACAATCTTGATCTTCATTTGGTATCAGTGAAATAAAAGCGGATGTCCAGGATGGAGGTACATCTCCTCCAAGTTGAATTTTATTAAATAACTCCTTAAACGGATCCACCATTTCAAACTGTAATTTTTTATAATAAACAGCAGTTAGTCCATCTGTTCCTGGAGCTTTACCTGTTTTTAACTGCTTAATAGCTAAGATAATTTCTTCAGAGGTTATAGATTGATTCAATCCTTCCCTTTGTTCTGGTGTAAGTTCAGAAATATTCTCTTCCTGTAAATATTTATCTATATCTATATCTTGAATTGAGTCGCTAGCATATAATTTTGTATAAAATTCTAAAAATGCTTTTTTAATCATATTCTGTTGATGTACTTCTTTACCTTTATATTCTATCTTTCCAATAATTCGTGATTTCTGTTTTTTTCTTATTGCATATACTAGCCACCTACCTGGCTTGTTGGCATTACAAAATGTATTATGCTTAACATATTGTAGATTAATTGCTACCTGGTCTGGTATCAGCATATTAAACTGCCCTCATAATATATTTATTGTCTCTTTAACTTTTTTATCTTCTGGGTTAAGTATGAGTAATTGTTCTTTCTTTTTTATTTTCTCTTCTAAATCCCTATGCTTCTTCTGCTGTTTAAGTCTATATTTATTATTCATATATATTAAAATTCCCCTCATATATGCTTTACTTGCATCTCAAACCGTTTCTATCAGTGTACCCTTATTCATATTCATAACAAAAAACTCTTTCATTTGTCTTTTACATTCCTTTACATTTTCTTCATATCTAAACAAATTTTCATTTAACCTCCACGATCGCCTAACTCCCTTTTCCTGATCAAATTCCACCCATACTGGACTATGATCAGTCAAAGTTCTTGAACATATCTTCGTCTTCTTTACCCTGGAATGAAAATCAGTAGAAATTAGTATAAAATCAATCCTAGAAAAGGATTGATGTATGTCAGAAAAAAAAGTGAAGTCTTTTTCTTCAGCATTCCGTCCTTGCCAAACATCTCTCAGCTCCAGATCTTCCATCATATCAAAAAAAGCTTTAGGCAATTTCGCACGACTTGAAATATTTTGAGAAGTACTTTTTTATCTTTTTGCGTATCCAATACTCCATTCCAATCTCCCATTAATATAAACAATTTATAATTCCACTGTATTATTTTGGTATGCAAAAATTTATAGAATTTTTCTTGCTGCTGATTAGGTGCATATACTCCAATTAGAAGTGTACTCTTCCCCTCTATTAAAAGTTCAATTGCAATATATCTTCCTTGAGCATCTGCCTCAACTAATTTAGCTATTAGTTCTTTCTTTAGGTATATAACTATACCATTCTTCTTCTCTGAGGCCGATGCAACAAAATGTGTACCTAATCTTGAATTTATCAAATATTTTTGATCTGATATTCTAATATGTGTTTCCTGCAAGCAAATTATATCATTTTTAAATTGTTTCAAATAATGAAATATCTTTTTTCTTTTTTGTGGTGAATTTAGACCATTAACATTCCAAGTTAAGAATCTAGTTACCATTTTTGGCACCTTGAAACTTTTGGAGCATTGGCTGGAAATCTTCCTGCATCTTTCTCTTCGGCCTGGCCCCTCCCACAGCTTCTGTTTTAGTAATTTCTTGAGTTTTTGCTTGAGATTGTTGCATCTTTTCTTGTTCTTTACGTTTAGTAGCTGCTCTGGTCAGTCTTTGCTTTTTTGCATCTCCTGTTTTTTCCATTAATTCTGGAATTTGGGAAGTATCCAATGATTGCAATAAATCTTCTTCAGTAATTGCAGCTTCCGCTTGTGCTTGTATCTGCTTTCCTTCCTTCTCGGACTTTTTTGCCATCTCTGCTTCTCTTCTCCTCCTGACATCTGGTGATGGTGGGCTTCCAGCCTTTAAAACATTAGTATAGAAATCTCTTGCCTTCCAAACTGTATTAAGGTGATATCTTTCTCCTGCGTAAAATAATATTAATCCAGTTGGAACATCCCATCTAAATTGTATCTGTCGATTTCTAAGTTCATTCACCAAGAAAGTAAACTCTTTTCTATTTCTTAACATTTTAGGAGGAATTTCTTTCAACACTAATAACTCTTGTCCTGCTATTTGGATTTTATTTTTGTAAGAGGCTTGTGAAATTTCATTTCTAATCCTCCTGGCTGTAAAATAGATCATAATGTCTCTTGGTAATTGTCTCTGTCTGGCAGCCCAGAAGTTGACACGATAAATTTTATCAATTTGGAATAAAAGGTCTATTGGTTTCTTTTCAGTCAATTGTGTGAAGGCCTCTGAAAAAATCTCTTTTAAATTCTCTTGTTTGTTTTCTTTCAATCCTCTCACTTTCCAGGCAAACTCCATCGATCTATATTGTAACAAAACCACTTCATCATCTGCCCTGTCCACCTTGGTTTGAACCTCCTCCATTTTATTTTCCAAATTCAAATTAGATTGATTAATTTCTTCCACCCTTTCATCCAACTGAATCATATTATTTACCATACCTTGAAATGCAGACACTATATCTTCTCTTATTTCTTTATTGTGAACTGATATCTCTTCTGCTATTTCTTTAAGTTTTTCTTCCATAATAGCAGTTTGGAGCTTTAAAGCTTGCTCTACTGATTCCTTTAAAAATTCCTTCAGAGATTCTTGTAAAGCTTCCAAATTTAATGCTTGTGGGTTAGCCGTATGAGCTGGGGAACCTCCAGCACTTTTAGAAACTCCAGGCTTTAATTGCTTAGAGGCCATCTTGCTTTAAATATAGTTAGATAACTCCAATAAATCCAATTCTCCTTGATTCTTCAAAAAACACAGTGATTGAGTTAAATAAATCAATTCTGTCATCTATGAAGCTTTCAGTTTCCACTTTTAAGCCTCTCCACTTCAATATAAAATCCAGCAGCCTTAAACAGTGCTAAGAGCACTAACAGCATTAACAAGCAGTTCCTTAACTTTCACTTTCACGCCCTATTACATTACAGGCACCATTTCCTTTGTTCTTCTTAAGTTGATTCAGAAGGAAACAATGTAGAAACAAAGTTAAGGTTTGGTACTTGCAGTTACAATTGCCAGTGCTCCTGTTTTTGCTCCATCTGCATTGAGATCAGGTTAGAATTAATATTAGGCACAGAAGCGGTCATGGCATCTTGTTCTGCTTAAGCAGATGTGTCCCGGATCTGGACCTCTGTTAGGCTTCTAGGGAGCTCACACCCTTCAAGCCCCTGGGTTTATTCCTGGGGCTTTCTACCCTCACCTGGCTGCTCTCCTTTCCCTCTTTTCCCAAGGAAAAGGTTTCCAAACCATCAGACAGCTGATTTGCGCTGTCCAAGCAGTTTTTAATGTGATCACGGGGCTGGCGATATGAAGGATCATCTTCAATGCCAACGGCGCCAACGGAAGTCTGAAAATTATTTTCAAAGTACTTTTAATTGGTTAAGAATATAATATCTACAATGAAATAGAAATTTACATTAGATTGGGTTGCCTTGTTCATTTGCCTTTTTAAATATTTTATTTTGCAGAAGTAAATTGTCACGTTTCTTAGATATGAAGAAAAAAAATACTTATAAAATAATACTATATAAAAGGATTACCTATTTGTTGTATGACATTGTCAGCTTAATTATGGTGATTATTTCATTAATTAAAAATTAACTTAAATGCTATGTTGCAGAAAAGTGTAAGATTCCATGAAAGTAGAAGAATCATATTTTTAAAAATAGCATTGTTTTCAAATAATATTAGAACATTGAACTGTCTCTTTTTAACATCAATTCTCTATAGGAATGATAGAATATTAGTGATATTTTTCTGAGTTTTTAGAAAGCTTTAGTTTTTAAAGTCAGGTGTTTCTTAAATTGCAAGATAAAGAGACTCTTTCAAGCATTATTTGAAACAAGTGGCAAGCCACCAAGTTCCAAATATGAAGGAAGGAGGAAAAGAAAATAGAGAGAAAACATATAGTATGTTCCACCTACTATATTCCTACATTCATTTTCCCTTGAAATTGAGAAAGTAAAACACTATTTGAGACAAGGGATAGATCCAAATATCCTGTTAATGTGGTTTGTTCTAGTTCATGAGACAGCCCAAAATATGCCAGACAGAACTTCCTCTGTCTATTCTATCTTGAGTGGTACTGTCCTAGCGGTTTACCACAAAATAAATTACATGCAATAATTAATGAATTTTTCAGGTACAGAGATGTATTCTTCAATTGCTCCTCCTAAAGGGGGTTGGTGCTTGAGTAGAAGATTAATTTTAACTAGTGGCTAGAATGGTAAAGTTAACCATCTGTCTGGTAGTCGATCATTTTACAGAGGTCATGATCTACTTTTTGTCTGGAGATATTGTTAACCAAAGTGGCAGACCACCATTTTAACTAGTAAATGAAAAATGATATTACTTGAAACTGTAGCAGACTAAACAGTTTACAGAATTAGCTGACTTTACCAATGTTGGTCACATAACGTGTAGTTCTACTTTGTGTTCTCTCTTTTTTTAAAAAAAAAAAACCCTGTAAGATCCATCTGTGTGATCACAGTTTCTGAATACACAAAAATAAGGATCAGGATATTATTAAGCATATTGCCACTGAAAGATGAGTTTTCATTAATTTTAGCTGATATGTTTCACCAATTCTCAAATAATAGTACAGATAAGCAACACTGTCTCTAAAGTAATAATGCAAACACTTCTGTTCTTTCATATTTATAAGTTAAACACAGCATTTGTCCATGGACAAGACATTGTAGCAGAATCATGATCATCTATAGTAGCTAAAAAATCAGAGAGTCTGGTAATACCTTTTAAGATTAACAAATTTTATTAAAAGGCACAAAGCTTTTGCGAGCTACAACAGTCAGTCTAGAGAGATATTAGCAGACTCCTTCTGATTTTCCTTTTACAAGCCATTCTGAATTGCAAAGGGAAAACTGAGCTTAATTTGTTTTAGCTATAAATACGTCAGCGAGTAAAGCTACATTTATTCTTATTTTTGTCCGATTCCTTTGACTGGAAAGTTCAGTAAGTCTGAATGGAAAGAAAACTTAAAATAGCATCAATAAACTCTGCTATGAACATTGCAGTTGTACGTAATCATCTGATCCTCAGGATAGTCAAGCAAGGCTGCTTAGATAAGCCATGTCTAAAAGAAGCAGGAACTGGACAAAAACTAGCTGCTTCTCCTGTTATCTTCACATTTGTATGCAATGCTAGTTGCAGCCTAAAGCACATTAAGCAGATTAGCTATGTTTATTGACATAATATAGTTTGTAGCTAGGACACATGTTGAGAAATATCATCTAATTTATTAATAGGACTTACGATTTGTGAGCTGTCATAAATGCTTAAAAGGGAGGGGCAACTTTGCAAGTTGTTTTTCTATTACTTTAACAGTGTGCTAAATCTTACTTCCATAAAATAGTACCTGTCTGTGCATAAGCTGATAAATTTTAATGTTGGCCTCTTATTCTTTTATTGGTACACAGCAGAGTAAAACAGAAATATTTTAAGTAATCATATACTACGTCTAATCCAAGCTTTAATTGTTAAAAGTAGGGTGTTTGAATTGCTCTTGTATTTGTTGAGTTGTGAGGATGAGAATGAGGAAGATGACAGTGAATATAAGAATTTACTTGTTTAAGAAGATTTTAGCCACAGTGATGCAGTGGTTAGAATGCAGTACTGCAGGCTACTTCTACTGCCTGCTGGCTGCCTGCAATTTGGCAGTTCGAATCTCACCAGCTCAAGGTTGACTCAGCCTTCCATCCTTCTGAGGTCAGCAAAATGGACCCAGATTGCTGGAGGCAATATGCTGACTCTGTAAACCACTTAGACAGAGCTGTAAAGCACTGTGAAGTGGTATATAAGTCTAAGTGCTATTGCTATTAAGAAGATTTTAACCTTCAGATATACTTCAAGCAAACTGGATTTTTGACAATGCAGCTCAAATCTTTAAAAAAGATTAACAGAAACGTACCCAAGAGTTATAGGGTGTGTGTGTGTGTGTGTGTGTGTGTGTGTGTGTGTGTGTGTGTGTGTGTGTATTAGCAGTGGCTCAGTGGTTAAGAGGCTGGCTTGTTGGCTGGAAAGACAGCAGCCCAGGTTCAAGACCAGAGCACCATACAATGGGATGAACTCTCATCCTTGTCCCAGCTCCTGCCAACCTAGCAGTTTGAAAGCATGCAAATGTGAATGGCTAAATAGGTATCATTTTGGTAGGAAGATAACAGTCCTTCATGATATAATGTTGGCCATGTGACTGGGGAAATGTCTTTGAACAGCGAAGGACTTTCAATGGAGATGAGTGCTGCCCCTTATAGTCAGCAACAACTAGTGGAGTAAACACCATGAACACTATTCCATTCCTAAACACCATTCCATTGGCAAAGTTTTATTGTAAGAACCAAGAAAAAGAAGTCTTGCTAAAGTAGCTCAAGATGTTTGAGAAATTCATTTTTTGTTGATCTACTAGAGATTCTCCAATATTTATGGAATTCTCCTTAATTAAATGTATCAACACAAGAATTTAAATATATTAAAGAGTTTAAATATATTAAAAACAAGTACTCATCTAAGGAATATTAAGGAGAAGTCAATTAATGCATAAGGTGGATAAAGCCATGCAAAAGTATCATACTCTGAAAACACATACAGATAGTCCTCACTTAGTAACCACTATTGTATTACTAATCCATTATTGGATCACTACTGGTAACTCAAACACTAAGTGCTAAAGTTACTAAGCATAAAATCATGTGACCATGATGGATTTATGACCTTACTTTCCATTCAGTTGTTAAGCAAAACATTACATGACCAGAACCTACAATTTTACTTCCAATTTTTTCTATTAATTGTATTTGTCATAAGCAGGTTGTGAGGTACCGAAATGTCAATTACATGACTGTGGGATGGTAAGATGGTCATAAATGAAAAAAACTGGTTACAAATTAACCATTGTAACTTTGAATTGTGTCAAAATGACGTAGTTGGTAAGCAAGGACTACTGTATTCTTATTAGAGTTTTGGGACCCATTAGGCCAAATTAGATCATCAGGTAGAATTGAGGGAGCTGTAGATTCAGTTGTGAATATATACTTAATGAAATGTTAATCTTGTCTCCCATGAGTGTATGACATTAAGCATGTAACCACAAGATGGTATAATTTTCAATCATACCTTTAAAATTGATGACATTTACACACAAAAATCCCTCTAGTTCTTGTCAAACAAAGGAAAGGATTTCTAAAGACTTTTATATAACATTAATGGAGAAGTGATTTTGTTGAATTCCTTCAACATTAAAGTGGAGTAGGAGGATGTAAGCAAACTAACATATTGCATGAAGCCATTTTGATTGTATTTATTTATACAGTTAACTAGACCTTATTGCTCAACCCAAGGAGTTTTGACATTGGGGTCAAATTTCCTATGATTCCTAATGCTTCAATTTTGATTTAAAAAAAAAAGACTTTAAAACTTGGACAATAGTGGATAGCAAAGATTAAAATGAATGATGAAAAACTTGACACATTACAGAATGGAGCAAAATAGAATAACAGTGGATAGATTGAGGATATTTTTGAAAAAAACATGCTCATAATTTAATATAAATAGTGCCAAAAATACATCTGTGTGTGTGTGCGTGTGCATGCGTGTGCTTAACATAACATAATAACAGAGTTGGAAGGGACCTTGGAGGTCTTCTAGTCCAACCCCCTGCCCAGGCGGGAAACCCTACACCATCTCAGACAAATGGCTATCCAACATTTTCTTAAAAATTTCCAGGGTTGGTGCATTCACAACTTCTGCAGGCAAGTTGTTCCACTTATTAATTGTTCTAACCGTCAGGAAATTTCTCCTTAGTTCTAAGTTGCTTCTCTCCTTGATTAGTTTCCACCCATTGCTTCTTGTTCTTCCCTCAGGTGCTTTGGAGAATAGTTTGACTCCCTCTTCTTTGTGGCAACTCCTGAGATATTGGAACACTGCTATCATGTCTCCCCTAGTCCTTCTTTTCATTAAACTAGGCATACCCAGTTCCTGCAACCGTTCTTCATATGTTTTAGACTCCAGTCCCCTAATCATCTTTGTTATTCTTCTCTCCACTCTTTCTAGAGTCTCAACATCTTTTTTACATCGTGGCGACCAAAATTGAATGCAATATTCCAAGTGTGGCCTTACCAAGGCATTATAAAGTAGTATTAACACTTCACGTGATCTTGATTCCATCCCTCTGTTTATGCAGCCCAGAACTGTGTTGGCTTTTTTGGCAGCTGCTGCACACTGCTGGCTTATACCTATATGGTTGTCCACTAGGACGGCAAGATCCCTCTCACAGTTACTACAGTTACTATTGAGCAAGGTACCACATATACGGTACCTGTGCATTTTGGTTGTTGTTGGGTTTTTTTGCCTAAATGTATATGTAAATGTATATGTATATATGTATATACACACACATATATACACACACCGGCTGATATTTTAATAATTAAAATGGATAAATCAAGAAAGTGACCTGGATAATTTTCCTCTATTGGATTTACAAAAGATTTTGAAGAATTATGAAGAATCTCATGAGACAGGGCAAAGAAAAAATGAAAGTAAAGTTATACAATATTCTATAACATTATTTGAATGGACTAAAAATTAAAACTCTTAAAAGTAAAGGAAATGAATATAATGTTGGATTGTTAACATTGCTTTGGGTGGAGTGAGAAAAAGGGACTTTAAAATCAAATTTGTCACCTCCTTTCTTACAATTTTCCTGGATTTCACACCCAGTCTTGGTTGTGTCCTATAAAATGAGGTCATTTCCATGCCTGGGAGTGATTAGATATACTCCACCATCCTTTCCAGCTGAGACTAGAATCGGATAGAAACAGGTAGAATCTAGCTGAGAAGTAGAAACAAATATTTGTTTGCTTGCCTTTTCATTTTTTTAAAAAAATGTTTATATTCTGCAAAAGTGCAATAAAATACAACGCTTGATTAAGAAAGCATCACTGGTGAACATCATTTTATGTTATATAATATATATAATTTATGCCATTCTCATCAATCCCTCCCACTATTAACATTATTAATTTTAATTCAGCATCATAATAGTTACTGTATTAACTTTACCCAGAATCATTTTTCCCAGTCTGATGTTTCCAGTTGTCCGACCAAAAGATACTGATTATACATTACTATCTTTGCAATATAATATGCAGCTTTTTTCTTTGTTGATTATTTTGTCACGGTTCTGCTTTCATTCTAAAACATTCTAGTCTTGAAGCCCTTTCTCGTTTCTTTTCCTTTTGATCTTGAATACATGGGATATGAACAGATACTTTACAGGATTATTATTTTTTCTCTCTCCAACCTCCTATGCAAATATCTGGCTATTGATCAATTTTAGTTTTTTCCATATTTGAGCTAAGAAAAAGGAGAAGAAAATAATTTTATGGGAACACTGACCAAGAATAATTACCATAATACACTATGTTCCTTTAAATGGTCATAGTATATTTATGAAATAAGAAAGTTGTACTCTTTGTTTTAGGGTATAAACATAACACAGATTTTTTAAAAAAGAACAACTTAGATATCATTTCAGAAATCATTTCCAAAAAGGCGCACAGATCTATACCTTAAATGCATACCAATATTTCCCAGAAGGTAGAGTTATTGCTTAGCAAATTGGGCTACACCAGCTCAGCTGTCTACTAGAATTTCTGGCATTCTTTTTTTTTAAGAGACTACAAATACTTATAGTAGAAATTACATTTAAATTGTATGACCAGTAGAAAATCGCTGGTCTCTTCTTGGCGACATTACACTGAAAATGGTGATCGTTGTGGTTAATTATTGTAAGCTCATTATAGGTCAGATTTGACTTCCAGATATTACTTCAATATACCTCAGGGCTAGTTCTGACATTACTGTTTCGGTAGTAGATGCAGTTTAAGAAGCCAAGGCAAAAGATGTTGGAGTATAAAACCATCAACTTCCATTATTCTAGGATGAGTGGAGGTTGAACTTTGATTCTGATGATTCTTTTTAATTTGCTGTATTAGTTTCATCCAGGGAATGTCTTCAGACATATTGATTGTGAGCCTATCCTCACTGCCACAGAGATATTGTATCATTCCATAACATATACTCATAGCATATGTTATGTGCATCCTGTATTGAGGATAGCGTGTTTTGCAATATATCTTCACCACCCATCTCTTTATTCTTGCACGAAAAATAGCTCAGGTGTTGTGAAGACACAGGCATGGCTATAACAGTTACTGTATTTTTTGGAGTATAAGACGCACTGGAGTATAAGACGCAGCTTAGTTTTTGGGAGGAAAATAGGGGGGCGAAATCTGCCTGCCAGGCATTCATCTAGCTAGTGTCCTTAGTCTGGTCAGCTTCAGCACATTAGTTTTCTGTTTTTTAATCCCCTGCTTGGGGATAAAAAAAAACAGTTTCTAAAGCACAACTGATCGTTGGAGAGAGAAGCAATGAGAAAAGCAGGCAAACCAAGGAGATCGCTTCACTCGCTAGCGCTTCATTAGGGCTGAAAAAAAGCTTCACAGCTGAGAGTCAGAGGGAGCAGGCAAAGCAGAAAGATTGCTTCACTGAAAAAAAAGCTTAGCACAGAGATCACTTCACTTGCTAGCGCCTCGTTGGGGCTGAAAAAAAGCTTTGAAAAAGCTACATTCAGAGTATAAGATGCACGCAAATTTTCAACCTCTTTTAGGAGGGAAAAAAGTGCATGTTATACTCTGAAAAATACAGTAACTGGTACCTGATCTGTGGGTCTAGAATTTTTTCCCCATTAGTAAGCTGTCTCTCATCAGATTGTCTCTCATCAGATTGTTGAGCAGCATGGAAAAATGTTAACTTCCCTAATACTTTCATATATAAGTACAAGCTGGCTACAACGAATATGCATTCTTTTTTGAAAAATTGAGGGAAATTTCTCCTTTGATCAGGAAATTCAGGAGAATTATCCACCAAATTCGCCTGGAGAAGAATCTCAGAATTTTGTATGTTACCACTCTAAACTGGAGGTGATACTGATTCTTTTGAGTACATGTATATTAGGCAGAACACAAATCTCTTTGTTTTCTGTCACTTTGTTAAGGTTACATTGATAGCAAATTGGGCATAGTTCTCTCTTCATGAACACATTCTCTGTGCAAGCCACTATCAGCAGGCATTCTTTTGGCAATAAAAGAGACTATTTGAAACAAAGGTTCTCGGGCGTTTGTCAGCACTGTCCAAAGGGACCGAGAATAGTGAGAAACTTGGGGTTTCAATTTGGTATCATGATGCTTAAAAAAGGTGTGAAAAGGGCAACCAATCAGAATGTTAAAATATTGCATGTTCTATGATACAAAAATGGAATCTTGATTTATCCTGAGTAAATCTAGCACATTCATCAAAACAGCCCTTTGGTGGAGTGGTGTAATTTGTACCATGGCCTGGAGCAAGGAGCTTTCCCATATTTCATACACATTCAAGCTATGTTGAAAATGTGCGAAACATGGTTATCTCTATATATTTGGCCAACTCAGCTTTAAATCTCCCAAAAATGACTCAAACTCTTCAGAAATGAGACGTATTTCACACAACTAGAGTTTAGGGGAAAAAAACAAATATTCCACAGAAATAATTATTAGAGGTAGCCCTCATTTAACAACCTTGATTGGGAGTGATAATTCCATCTCTAAATAAAGTTGCTAAGTCATACATTTTATGCCTCTGCATGTGTTTTCCCTTAGGATAGAGGCTATATCACTCAGTTTCACACCTTCAGCTTTGATTTGCTTTCTAACCACTCCACTATTCATTGTAATGTAAGAACCATGGTGGTTAGAATGCAGTACTGCAGGCTAATGTCAGGGTTCCAGGGAACACCCCCAACAAAATAAAGCTCTGAGGCTTGAGGTTCCTCAAAATTTTAATTTATTAGAGATGTCATGTTGGCACAGCTGGGAAAACCTGAAACTGAAAGCCCTGCCCCACACCCACAAGTTCATCACATTGTCCAATCAACTCTTCACACTCAATTGGATACAATCTTCAGGCAGTCTCCATCAGACGCAAGATGTCCTTGAATACAGAATGTTGTTATGACTAACTTTCTACCGCTCCAACAACAACCCTCTCCCAACTTCCCCAGCTAAAATATGTGGCAGTTAAGAAGCAAAACAGAAAACAGCTACTTCTAGTGACTACTGGCTGCCAGCAGTTCAGCAATTCAAGTCTCACCAGATCAAGGTTGACTCAGCCTTCCATCTTTCTGAGGTCTGTAAAATTAAGAACCAGATTGTTGGCAGTAATATTCTGACTCTGTAAACCACTTAGAGAGGGCTGTAAAGCACTTTGAAGCAGTATGTAAGTCTAAGAGCTATTGCTATTGTAATAGTCAAGTGCTTGCTTACCTGTATTCATCAAAAGCAATGCAATCGTGGTAACAGCCTGGAACTGAGAGCTACAGGTATTCTACCCAACAGCTTATTCTACTTAAATCCCCTTCTCTCTCATCTCTTTGCTCTGTGATGTGGGAGGAAGCAAGTAATTTTTTTGTAGGCAATCTCTTCTTTACCTGACCCCCTCTCATTGCTGGCACACTGCTTTCAATGTGTGGAATAATAAACAGCTTACTCTCTTGAAATGCCTTCCAACTTTTCAAGAGCTGAGATTCATTTTTTCTAGAAATTGTACAACTGGCCTCCACACCATTCAATCCCCAGAAAAATGTTGCTGTTTTAAAGTGTTATGTTTGGAAGCCTGGGCATTCCTTATAAGCACCTTATTTTTAACTAAATATGAGGCACTACATGAAGCTGAGCCCACGTAACTTGAGAATTAGTTAATCAAAATTTAAGATTTTTGAAAGAACACATGTCCAAGCTTCCTTTCAGATATGCAATTTCCCTGGGTGGTTTTGGACCAAGAGTATTTCTTGTTCAATATACATCACAAAATTGTTATTTGGGAATAAAGCTGGAGAAAAGTATAGTGCTTATGCTAACCCATAGGAAAAGGGTAAGATATACAATATATGTAACATATTATTGATCAATAAAAGTTTGCTACGAAACCGTTGTTAGGAGAGTAGCTTAGCAAAAATCCTGGAAGGGTAGTAAACATGAAAAACATGTGATCTGCCCTTTAGATACATATGCCTAACAATAATTTCAGCAGAGATCCACTGTGCAAGGCAGTACCACCTCCACTTAGCTGTAGCATCAGGCAGGACATGGATAGCTGAAGCTGATTTTAAATGGCCACCACGAAAATTTATTTCATATGTTCTTCTTAAATGATATGCATTGATATACATAGTTCCTTTTTCTTTCTGACCACAAGGTCTGTCACCAATATATACTGATTCTTCAGTCTGACTGACTATTGCTCTTCTCTGGAGTAAGACCTTTGAGGCAAACACAGGTGCCCCCAGATAGCAAAAACAAATCTAAACACTGTAGCAGGAGTTTGATGCATTTCCTTTCAATTGCTAACTGAAGATGGCAGGAAATAGCTAGTTTTCGTGAGCAATTTTGCCCGTCATCAGTAATAATGCAGGAATGGTTGGAGCATTTGATTTCAGAATATGGACTATGTGACTTTTGTTTAATTTGTTGGTTTTGTTTTAAAACTTGGGGGCAATTTTGTTTTATTTGAGGTCCCAAGCATTTCACATCAACTTACCTGAAAGATCTGATATCTATGTTCATCGCTGAGATACATTTGCAAATAATTCAGGAAGCCAGTTGGGAGGTATCTATATTATGGCTCCCTGTCAGAAATTTTGTAGCCTTAGAAAGAATATTTAGCTGATGCTGTGGGGTCATTTATTGATGCTCATTGAAAATGACAGCTTACCTTGCCAAACAGCTCTGCCATTCTCAGGAGATATGTAGATTTCACTGCAGGTGGTGAGCACTTTGCTTTAACTGTATCCCTTGATGTCAAAAGTGGTACTCCATTTATTCCTCATAAAATCTTTCCAGTACTATTGCTTATCTATCATAAATTATTCTTGAAATTAAATTCTTCATTAATGTGAAGAATACACACACACACACACACATACACACACACACACTTGCATGCACATACAAAGAGGTCCTTTCAAAACACTATAATACTTCAGGGTAGAAGAAATAGACCCAGCGTGGTTTGTAATAACTGTTATATATACTAGGCATTCAGGCACAGAAAGGAAAATTTTAGGATAAATTACATATTAGGAGTCCTTTTACTTCTCTCCTGTGATGAAAAATCTCTTCATAGCTATTCAGTTTCTATTACCTCTGTGCAGACCTGGCACTATTAAACAGTATAGGTCTCTCAATATGTAGGGGAAATGATGTGGTTAAAGCAAACCAAGAATAGTTCAATTTGTAGAATTTGTATTTCAGTGGATTTCTCCCCAAAGTAGCCCAAACTTCTGCAGGATATAAATGAACTAAAGTAATATGAAATGATTGTTCAGATTAATTTACATATAACTAAATCTATCATTACCCTGCATAAATCTGACATAAACTTTTCTTGGATTTCCACCTTCCCATTTCCAATTTCCTGTATATGAGTTCCTATAGGGCTACGTGTGAACTGTTCCTGGGTGGAAGAATTTTGGAAGAAAGGGGAAGCAGTATGTTCCGTCCCATATTTGGGTAGATCAGGTTGCCCTGATAAACTGGTCTCACCAGAAAAAACCCTTAATTTCATCCAAGGTAACTAGTTAAGCTACTAAGACCTGGTCATGAATGGGGAGGTGCCATGAACCGGTAGTAAAGGTAAGTAGAACCCACCTCTGGACAACCCCAACAATAACAGTGAATAAACAGTGGAATAATCGTGAATAAAAGACATGTATTCTTTTTTTAACAACAACCTACAAGTGCTAACAATAATTAATCCACAAATAGGCACAGAGTTATAGATGGAAAATATGGGCAAAGATAAAATTACATAATTGGACAAAGCATATAAACAAAGTTGCTGATGCTGCTAATTCTGCTTTCCCTCACAGATTTTCCCAACTGGTGACAATCTTTCTAGGACTTTTTGTCAGAAGGTCTAGACAGAACAACAAATCAGAAAATAGTCTCCTACAATTTTTGATGTTCTCAGGACCTCCAGCTAATACTGACTGGGAAAAACAAAATTCTAGCTACTTCTTCCAATTTTTGGATTTATAAAATACTTAGCATCAACCAGGCTGTGAAAGTTGGACCATAAGAAAGGCTGAGCGCCAAAGAATTGAGGCCTTTGAACCCTGCTGCTGGAGAAGACTCCTGGAAGTCCCCTGGACTTCAAGGCGATCAAACTGGTCAGTCCTAGAGGAGATCAACCCTGACTGCTCTTTAGAAGGCCAGATCCTGAAGATGAAGCTGAAATACTTTGGCCACCTAATGAAAAGGAAGAATTCACTGGAGAAGAGCCTAATGCTGGGAAAGATTGAGGGCAAAAGAAGAATGGGACAACAGAGAATGAGGTGGCTGGATGGAGTCACTGAAGCAGTAGGCGTGAGCTTAAATGGACTCCAGAGGATGGTAGAGGATAGGAAGACCTGGAGGAACGTCATCCATGGGGTCACGATGGGTTGGACACAACTTCTCAACTAACAACAGCAACAACAACCCTATGACTATCATTATGTTGCACCTTATAATTCTTTATGAACGTAGCTTTTCTTTTATGTACACTGAGAGAATATGCACCAAGACAAATTCCTTGTGTGGCCAATAAAAAATTCTATTCTATTCTATTCTATTCTATTCTATTCTATTCTATTCTATTCTATTCTATTCTATTCTATTTTTGCACCAACTTAATTTTGTTCCATCAAATTAATAGATGTATGGTTGGCATTAGAGTAAAGAGTGAATGAAATATGAAATATGAGGGAGCACATCCTAGAATAAAGTTATAATCTAGTTACTTTCAGAGTGCTTGAAACTTTATGCTAATTCTATGCATATCAATTGGTGTATTAGTAGAGGACATGGAGGCCTGGAGGAACGTTGCCCATGGGCTCGCGATGGGTCGGACACGACTTTGCAACTAACAGCAACAACAAAAAGGTTTGCTGTATCCAGATTGGGTAATTCATATAGATTCCTGCCAAATATTGAAGGAAAAGATCCACTCTACTACAAGCCTAAATATTACAAATGTAATGGACCAGACTGCACTAGCATTACATGAAGGGGAAATGAAGGGGAAAGGCTCAGCTGTAGAGCTTAATAAATATTTTTATTAAACGTTTTTTGTATCTCTATGTTAGATTTTTGGAATATAATTATTATGACAATGATGATTATTATCATTATCATTAGAACAGAAGAAGAATTAGAGTGAAACAAGCAACAAAATCCTATGCTTCTTGAATTAAAATTTAACTGCAGCTTGATATACAAAAATGTCTGAATTATCTGAAGTAACATATTTTCTTTCATAGACAGCTTAGAAATAGAAATAGAAATAGAAATACAAATAGAATAGAATTGGAATGTTGTAGGTTGAAACACAGGCGAGGAGCCAAACTTCCAGCAGCAACATTTTATTAAGATAAGGACTCAATATAAACCAACATCCAGAATAGAATAGAATAGAATAGAATAGAATAGAATAGAATAGAATAGAATAGAATAGAATAGAATAGAATAGAATTCTTTATTGGCCAAGTGTGATTGGACACATAAGGATTTTATCTTTTTACATACGCTTTCAGTGTACATAAAAGAAAAGATACATTTGTCAAGAATCCTAAGGTACAACACTTAATGATAGTCATAAGGTACAAATAAGCAATCAAATCATACTATGAAACAATCAATATAAATTGTAAGGATACAAGCAACAAGGTTACAGTCATGCAGTCGTAAGTGGGAAGAGATGGTGATAGGAACAATGAGAAGACTAATAGTAATAGTAATGCAGACTTAGTGAATAGTTTGATAGTGTTAAGGGAATTATTTGTTTAGCAGAGTGATGGCATTTGGGAAAAAACTTCTTGTGTATAGTTGTTTTGGTGTGCAGTGCTCTACAGCATTATTTTTAGGGTAGGAGTTGAAACAATTTATGTCCAGGATGTGAGGGGTCTGTAAATATTTTCACAGCCCTCTTTTTGACTCATGCAGTATGCACATCCTCAATGGAAGGCAGGTTAGCAGTAATTGTTTTTTCTGCAGTTCTAATTATCCTCTGAAGTCTGTGTCTGTCTTGTTGAGTTGCAGAAACAAACCAGACAATTATAGAGGTACAGATGACAGACTCAAATTAGAAAGATAGTTGACAAGACATTTAATGGACCATTATAACAAGGCACATTGATCCCTGGTTACTAGGACCCAGCATTACTAGTGGGATATATAGAATATAAATTTCTGGTTTGAATGTTGACATATAATTCACCTATTATGATGCCATATCTAGCTACAATTTTTGTGAAATATGTCTTTTTAAAAATCCACTATTGGAAAAGTACACGAATAATCTCACTTATTTTATTAAATAACATTTTATAAATCCAGAGTAAACTATTTTATTCCATTTTTTATTCCATTTTTTAAAATCTTGACTAAACTATTTACAAAATGGTTTCAATTGAACTGGCTTTAAAAAAAACTGTAGTATGATAATAGCCAATATAATATATGACAGACAGTTTTCTCTAGTGGTTAAAGCACCAGGCTAGCAACTAAGAAACTGTCTTAGACATGAAATAAATAAATAAATAAATAAATAAATAAATAAATAAATAAATAAATAAATAAATAAATAAATAAATAAATAAATAAATAAATAAATAAATAAATAAATAAATAAATAAATAAATAAATAAATAAATAAATAAATAAATAAATAAATAAATAAATAATAAAAATTAAAACCCAAGAAATAATTAAAATATATTATGGAACTTCTTCACCTTATTATGGTTAAAAATATAGAAAAACAATTGAGAGTGGTTTGGAAAGCATGGTGAAAAAGTGATATAATTTAATATAGTACAGATGATGATGAAATGATGATCTATCCTTGTACATCATTTGCTTTCCAAGGAGCTGAGGTGCTTTAAATGGGGTTCTCCTTCATTTTATCAGCAGAAGAATATGAGATAGGTTTGCCTGAGAGAAAATCCTTGATCCAAAGTCGCTTATACTGTTTTATTGCTTAGAGTGATGAAGTGAATATATATGAGAGACAAATTTGAAGCTGAAAAGAACTTGTAGAGGTAGTCCTGGACTTGCAACAATTCATTTAATGACCATTCAAAGTTACAATAACACTGAAAAAGTGACTGATGACTTTTTCACACTTACGACCATTGCAGCATCCCCATGGTCACATGATCAAAATTCAGATGTTTGCAACTGATTCATATTTATGATGGTTGCAGTGTCCTGGGGTCATGTGATCAGCTTTTCAACCTTCTGACAAGCAATAAGGAATCCAGCTTCACTCAACAACCATGTAACCAACTTAACAAAGCAATGATTCGCTTAACAATTGTGGCAAGAAAAGTCATAAAATAGGGCAAAACTAACTTAACAAATGCTTCACTTAGCAACATAAATTTTGGGCTTATTTGTGGTCGTAGCTCGAAGACTATGTGTACAAATTTGTACTAGGCATTCCAAATTACATTTCAGCTTTCATTCAAATGAATTTGTATTATTCCTCACTTTGAAGAATTGCAGGACAATTCTTAATATATCTCTTCAAAATAAAAAAGCCACCCTAACATTTAATTTGTATTGTAACATGCATTAGTATTTTATCTCCATTCAAAGATAAATTTATATGAGCATACATATACATTTTTATGGTCATTTAAATAAACATTCCCAATGACTCACTCAGAAAACCGACCAGGTTATAATATTTTTGTAATAGTTCAGTTGTTGGTAAGAACATAAAATAGCTCAGCCCACTATGTTAGTCTCGTATTTTGTTTTGTATAGAAGCTGTGGGGTATTGAAAAGAAGGAGATGTAAGTTTATACTTCTCTCATTTTCTAACTGGTATTTTGAGCCATGTTGCCCCAAACCAGATGTAATATTGAAACTTCAAGACCAATAGCTCATGACATGCCTGCCATCATGCAATTATCCAATTGCCTTTCAAAGTCATCCAAGTAACTGACCATCACTTTATGTCTTATGGTAATAAATTCCATAATACACTGAAACAATATTATATATTCCAATCATTCAAATGAAAACTATTTTCATGCCTAGTACATGATAGAGGAATCAGCATATTCAAATGTTCATAACAGAAAAACAGTCAAAATATATCAATGGAGGCCAGGATTGTAGTTATTGTGTGATCAAATAATTTTCAGCTGTTTTGACAATAACATTCTTACAGATCCTATTTATCCAAAAAGTATTGGGGAGCGGGATCCAACTTTTAATAATGTCTCTATTTCAGTTGCTGGGTATTTTATAATATTTTTCAGGTTTTTTTCCAGCTATTCTACCATTGTTTCATATTGCCACATCTACAAGTACAATTTACTTTCCTTCAATGACCATCATACCAGGGGTGAAATCTAAAAATTTTCCCTATGGTTCTATGGGTGTGGCTTAATTGGTGGGCATGTCTTGGTGGTCAGATGACTGGGTGGATGGGGCCAATAACAATAAATAATAAAAATAATAAACAAAGTATAAAAAACAATAAGAGGTACCAAAAATCAACTTTCACACTTTACACACACACAACACAACACAACTGATTCACACACAATCTAAAAGCAGCTGCACTTCACACGTCACATAGCCACAAAAAGCTCAAAAACCAACTTTCACACTTTACACACACACAACACAACTCTCTCTCTCTCTCTCTCTCTCACACACACACACACACACACACACTCACACACACACACAAAATGCCACATACAGCTTTCTGAGATTTTGTGTGTTTGTGTAGTTAGAGTGAAACACTACAGAAACACACCAAATCTCAGAAAGCTGCACAAATATTTTATTTTATTATTTTATTTTATTTTATTGTAGACTTCAATTCCCAGAGTTCTTCAGCCAGCAAAGCCAGCCAACATTAGTTGATCACTGAGGAACTAGATTAGCTAAGCAATTAATGATGTCTGGGCTGAAAATGAAACTGCTTTCGGGCTGTGAAAAAAGCCATGTGTTCACCAGTAATCAGGTAAGTGCCTTAGAATCTCTACTCTTACTTGTAGAAAACATGTTTTGTACAAGTAAGAGTACAAGTAAGGTTCTGCTGATGAGGAACTCAGGTGAGATCGCCAGAGGAGACTTTAATTTTTTTTTTTAAGTTTAAAAGCTCTGCCAATCTCAGCTGAGGGGCGGGATCCTCAAAGGCTTTGTTTTACTTTTAAAGGCATGTTTAGGCTGAAACAAATCCTGCTTTTAAAAGTAAAAAAAAACCTCTGCTGATGGTGCGGCTCAGCAGAGGCGGGGGGGGCAGGGATTTTTGCTACTGGTCCTCCAAACCAGCAGCCGCCATCGTTACTGGATCGCGCGAGCTGGTCCGAACTGGGAGCATTTCACCCCTGCATCATACCCAACGTTATCTTCTGGATATAAGTCTGTCTAAAGTCCTTAAAATGTTTATATGATCTCTCTGGAGCACTTTTTCAGAATTATATGGTATTATCATACCAAGACTTTAGAACATCAGGACCTGAATAAATATTGTATCAGCAGCAGAAACTCTAAAAGAGCAAGTTAAGGAAAATAACTTGTTGTTATTGTTGCTAATATTCAATCAAATGTTTGTGGCTGAGGTCCAGTCTGCTGCCTTGTTTTATTATTAATGTTTGCAAAAAATGGGCTGTATAGCTTTCAATTTTTTCTGAAAGCTGAACTGGATTTTTCAATCCTACAGCATAAACCAGGGTGATGCAGTGGTTAGAATGCAGTATTGCAGGCTAATTCTGCTCACAGCCAGGGGTTCAATCCTGACCGGCTCAAGGTTGACTCAGCCTTCCATCCTTCCAAGGTCGGTAAAATGAGGACCCAGATTGTTGGGGAAAAGATGCTGACTCTGTAAACCACTTAGAGAGGGCTGTAAAGCACTGTGAAGCAGAATATAAATCTAAGTGATATTGCTGTGAAGCACTAGCAGGAAAACTTGTTTATTTTTTTAAAACACTCTTTCCCTAGTCGGACCTGGAGATCACGAACCAAAAACATTTGTAGCAATAGCACTTAGACTTATATACTGCTTCACAGTGCTTTACAGCCCCCTCTAAGTGGTTTATAGAGTCAGCATATTGCCCCCAACAATCTGGGTCCTCATTTTACCGAGCTTGGACAGATGAAAAGCTGAGTCAACCTTGTAGTTTATATACCTGTTCCAAATCATTATCTGAAGACAGACTGTCAAATGAATTACTAATAGAAATATAGAACCAGTGAAAGAGATCTTAAATCAAAGGTGTGCATCTTCTATTGGTTCATGTCATACAACAGGTACTGTGGATAAAGGCAGAACACAAAGTAGGTGAATCTGGTATTTATTGATTCATTCCATTTGTCAATCTGTCTGTTGCATTAGTTCCTAAACTGGGCATAATTTAAGCAAATACTGGGGATAATAGAACAATTTGGAATTGATTTTTTGTGAGTCAAGGATCCAGTTTGTGAATGTTACTGCTGAGCTACTTATGTAAAACAACAGAGTATTTTGTAGTTGTTGAAGTAATGGCATTATTCGAGACCAGGAAAGGGGATAATTGGATCAAACAGTTTAAGAACTACTGATCTATTGTAATTGGTGATACTATACTAACAACAGCTCCCTTCTTTAATGCAATAAACAATGAAAAGATTGCTATGCCACACTAATTCTGGTAGGATGTGGAGACAAGAAAATTATCTTGGGAACCCCTAGCTCTGCAATTAATATTAGCCTGTCATTAAAGTTCATTTCTTATTTTCGTGTTTTAGTTCAGCTGAATAGAGGTTTTATTAGAAGCCAACTATCTTATAAGAATCCCAAGCTAAAGAATTTGGAACTGAGACTCTGGTTGCTACTGCTTTTGCCAGATAATTAAGTGGTATTATTTCCTTTAAGACCCATGCTACAAATTTTATTACCCATGAAGTACTGGGTTGTGTATTTAGGAAAAAATAGAATGGATTTTGTGATAATGTGCAACATGAAGTTTCTAAATAAAATAATCAACTTTAAAAAAAAGTAAATCTATAATCTATAGGTTTTAATATGGAGAATTAAACCATAAAGCAGAGGTCTCCAACCCCCGGTCCGTGGACTGGAACCAGTCTGCAGCATGACAGAAACCAGGCCATGCAAATAAATAAAGAAATCCCATCCACAGGATACAGGCAGCACAAGAAACCACAACCTCTCTGGTCTGCAGAAAAAAACTCACTCCGTGAAACTGTGCCCAAAAGATTGGAGGCCGCTGCTCTAAAGGAAAATAGTTAAAGTGGATTCTCCCATCTCTTTCTTCCAGTTTCAGCCTTTTTATCCCAAATAAGCTTCTGAAGAAAACTGGTAAAACTTACTACATATCAGAATATGGAGGACATGGAGGTATTTGTGAGTGAATGAGTGGTGTCATCCAAAATTCAACATGTTATCATTTATTCAAATTTAGTCAAGATGTCAATGAGCATTTTATTTAATAATTATTTATTATAAAAATGTTTATGCTGTCTGATTAATCAGTCATGCAGTTCCAAAGGCTTCAGTTGTGGAAGTCTTCATCCTTTCTCCAATATTATTCTTTTTTGTTTCTACTTGATCTTTGAAATATTCAGAATTTGCTTGACATTAATTGTCTTCAGTTTGCTGCACTTTGATTAATGTTGACATGACTCATCTTTTTTAAATTTAAGACTTCAGGTATGTATGTTACAATTCACAAAAAGATAGTACTATTATATTTTGGTGCGATTTCATTCAATACATAGATATAATATATGAAGTAATAAATGAAAAATATAACTTTACGAGATGCCATATTTTTCTAGGATATAAAAATATCCTGTAATAGGATGACATATTTTATTACCTTCTATAAAGATTTAGGGCTTCTCCAGTGAGTGTTGGTTGTATAAATTAATGTTGATCCATTCTAGTGAGAAGATTCAATTATTTTCAGCACTGAAATTTGGAATGAAGTCAGATATAGAACAACTAAAGGTATAGTCCAATGAAGAAAAAGTGATCTTTTGCTGAACTGAGGGAGCAAACAAAAACATATTTCAAGTATATTATATCAAACTATAATGGAATATTAAAGTCCAGAAAGCCTAAACCATTTTACAGGTAGCTATTTCAAACACTTAAGTATTGTTAAATGAAATTTATTCAGGGTTTGAATTAACAAAGTTGATTCAATTTGATTATATGCATGTGCTGTCCAAATCCAAAATAATTCTGTAAATGTAGAATCAGTTTTAGTTTTAGAAACTAAAATTGAAGTTTTAAAAATTATTAACATCATATGGATATTAATTAATAATTAACCAGGTAGATCTCAAAAAAAATGCTAGAATAAACAAAATCTTTTTGTTCCATTATGTTTTTTACAGTCTTACCAATGTTAGAAACATAAATTCTTCCAGCACATATTTCATTTTCAATGGTCTGTTGTAATGAACTTCTATGGTCAAACATGGCAGGCTTTTAAAGATGCAGATATTTTTCTATGCCTCACGTTTACTTTACCATGTTATGACTAATAACAGTTAAACTTAGAATTCCCTTGCACCAACATGGCTTCAATGATGTCTTCTAAAAGTTAATGTAAAGGCTGAAAACAAGATAATACTTTAGTATCCCCGTGTATAAAAAAAAACAAAGGTTTAGAAAGAATAGTGAATTCAGTCAAAAATGGAGAATCATTTATCACTGAAGGTTTCCAGAAGTTTTTCTTTTCAACAGAAATATTGGTAGTAATTGCTAGAGATTTTTCCCCCTTTTTTTTAATGATGGCAGTAGCTTTAAAATGGAATTGCATTAAATCTTTAAAACAACATTACTCTTCAACATGAGATTAAAATTTAAACAATATCCATTTCAACCTGTTCTGTGCACTTTGCTGTAACATTTCTAAGAAGAATACCTAAAGCAATATGCTTTAATTTTAGATATGCACTTACTCTGTTCTCTCTTTTTACACTTGTCTTTAACTTCAAAACTCAATGTAGAGTCTTAAAAAATAATAACAATGTAATTATACTTAGAATTAGATTAAAACATAGACTTTCCCCATCTAAAGTGTTGTTTTTCCAAATTTTCTACACTTTTTTCCAAGTTTCATTTGATTATATTTTTTTCTGCCCTAACTAAACACATAAAAGGTCTAAGGTTATTTTCATGCAAAGCAGTGTGCTATCACGGGAGAGCAAATAGAGGATCAGACACAGTATCTCAAACACTGAAGAGATGATGAGCAAATTATGGCCTGCAAGCCTCAGACAACTCCAGCATTCCCTTTGGACCTTGAGGATTCATTTATTTATTTTTCCATTTGGAAGTTTAAAGAGTAATTTTTATACACACACAAACACACACAGACACAAACACACCTTGAATTTCCCCACACTGCCAAAAAATTGAAGTGATTTTTTTTCTAAACTCATAAAAGAGAAGAAAATGGGTCTGTCAATCGAAAGGTCGGCAATTCAGAGGTTCAGATCCCTAGTTCCACGTAACGGGGTGAGGCCCCATTACTTGTCCCAGCTTCTACCAACCTAGCAGTTCGAAAGCACATAAAAAATGCAAGTAGAAAAACAGGGACCACCTTTGATGGGAAGGTAATAGTGTTCCTTGTGCCTTTGGTGTTTAGTCATGCTGGCTACATGACCACAGAGACGTCTTCAGACAGCACTGTCTCTTTGGCCTTGAAACAGAGATGAGCACCGCCCTCTAGAGTCGGGAATGACTAGCATATATGTGTGAGGGGAACCTTTACCTTTACCTTTATTTTTACTATAGTGATATTACTGTGTGACCTATCCGTCATTGTTCTTATGGCACAGTTCTACATGATTTGGGCTACAAAAAGGCTGAGAATTTCTACTACTATATATGAAAAGTGGGGAGATCTAGTCAATGGCATTTCTCTGCATAATGTTGAGCTTTTAAAAAATCAGAAATCTAAAAACACACCAAGTAGTTTCATAGTTAAAGGTGCTAATTGATTGTACACAGTTGTGTCTATCCTTTAATCACATTTCCATTCCCCTGCTTCAAATGCAGACATTAAAACTCACTTCCAAGGTCTGAGAATAGTTATTGGTTGCACCCAAATAACACCCTGCATTCTTTTTTGAATATATTTTGTTTTATTTGGGGGGGAAATATTTACAAATCTAAACATACACACAAAAAAATTACAGTGAATCTGTTGTTATTCTGAAGTGCACCTTTTACATAAAACATTATTTTATATAATGTTGTCTTAAACAAAAGAAGAGAGAAAGACAGTTAACTGTTAATTTTGTCTTAAAGAGCTTCCAATATATGTAATATTGAAATCCTGCTTTAATGTTTGTGGTTTTTAAAATCAATGTTATTGCTTTTATTTTTGTTTGTTCATAAAGGTTTTATAAAGTAAAACAAGAATGCTATTGTGGCTCTTGGCATCAGTCTTAACTCCTGTACACCTCCATGTTGCTTTCTTGGAAATGCTTTTAGAAGTGGTTTAACAGCTCCTTCTATTAGTGACTGGTCCCAGATCATCCAGTTTTGGGTTCAGGAGATGACTAGTATTCAATTAGTCCTCTTAGCTACTACCTTTAACTATTACACCAAAGTGGATCCTAATCAGTGTGTGTGTGTGTGTGTGTGTGTGTGTGTGTGTGTCTAATATTTACATATACACAAGCTTTATGAAACAATTTCCCTCTAAAAGAGATAAAAAGAATCTCCTTTATTTAATCTGTTAAAATAATAATTATTATGACATGGGATCTTTCAATCAGTTTATTCGGGTAACCATCCCTGCATATTTAATTTGCTTATTTGTGACACAGAAACACTTGAGTTTAGTGCACTTGATCTCCCAAACAAGCAAGCATGTAAATTCTTTCATCTTTGTTTCAGAAATAATATACCTTTTTCATATATAATAGAAAAACAATTAAATTAATATTTCACTTCATTATGCATTGAAAGGTCTAATATTAAACTACATAAACTAATATATGGTGCTGATAATTTTTCTGATGGTGTCTCAGCAAGTACTAGCCAGTAGAATATATCAAAATATGCACAGTCTATATATGACTATATATTTCAAAAAATAATGATCTTTGAAAAAGAAAATCTGAGGGTCCAATTTATTTTCAGTTTAATGTATTATTTTACTAATTTCTGCTGGGCAGGAAGAAGATATATTCAGAACTTTTATGCTCAAATGGCTTAAGCACTTTTTGGACTGAAACATAAATACTGAGTTTCAAATGACATAATCAGCTTTTGTACTATCTCCAAGCCTGAAGAGATTTTAATTTCAAATTAAAGTCAGCATCCAGGCTTGGATCCTGGCCTGGATTAGAATTACTGTACATAGGATAGAGTAAGTTAAACTTTCCTTTTCAGCCACTTTGTTTCATTATCCTATGTGCAAAATAATTAGAAATAATCACATAGGGAAATGAAAGAATATATCAGAATGTAGTGACTGATATGTATTTTAAAAAGCAGTGTGTTCCTGTTTGACTAACATACAAAACTGCACCAACCCTTAGATAGTTTTGTTTGGTAATAGCAGCATTCCAGCAGTTTGAAGGTTTTGACTGAAAAAGATAAATCTGTGAATTACCCGGTAAGTAGTTTCTCATTGGGGTGGCTTTGATCCTCTGGGTAGGGCAATTCCATGTCAGATCTAATCCATGTCTTCTGGCCACCCTGCACAAAAAGCAACATGCCAAGATTAAATCATATACTACTTCAAGCCTGTAAAGTAATGTGCTACCCAATCAATCTAGACACCTGAATCTCATTTTCAGGATGCCAAGGTTCTCTCAGTGATGGATCTGCTAGCTAGATGCACTGCATTATAATTTTCCTCCGAGGGAACAGAAGGATTAGCAACAGGATTCATGAGCCATGCCTTTAAGGAATGGTCCTGAAATATAACAGTATATTATTCTTATGAAGTCTTGTTCTCAAGTGCAATTGAGATAATGATGATAATCATGAGAAATAATGTAATTATACCTTATATTTAGCCGGAAGTCTCTTCATTGAAATAATCTCTACTGAAAATCAAGTTCCTCAAATGACTAAGAATGCCACCATCATTAGTTAGATTTCCTGAAACTGCTTCTCTTATTGAAGATGTTTTGCATGGGCATGGAACATATCCATTTTGCTTCTCTCTCTGCATGCTGGAGGTCCATATAAATGTGTTTAATAATTTGCCTGTACTCAAGTGGTTTTATAGTTGCTGCTTATATCTCTAGAGGGCTTAAGATAGATTCATTTCATCAGATATTTCAGTTTCTGAAAAGCTGCAGGTTGTTGTAGTTCAAGTTTTACATAGTAAGCCAGAATTTATTTCTTTATGTAGAATAACTAGAGGGTATTCTACCAAGACCTATTGATTGTTGTGTTTATAGCCCGGCTTTCTTACTCCATATGTGCAAAACTCTTCTTGTTGTATTCCTATAACATTAGAGAATGACTGGCCTGATATCAACCCAAAATCTGTATTGGTTTTAAATCTATTGGGATTTAAATCCTGATCCAAATTCAACATCTTACTCTTAAGTAGTTGCATATATACACACACACACACACACACACACACACACACACACACACACACACACACACACACACATTAAGCTGGTGGGTGGCATTGCAATCGAAGATCTATAGAACAAAGATAAGTTTTACTTGCAAAACTAGATTATTTTTAAATATTTTAAAATATGACACCTCATTTTGGAAATTATTCAGATATCTTTTTGTCCAACCCACTTAGACTGATCTGGACTTGAAATGTCACCAAGCCTTATTTTTGCAGATTCATCGAATCCTCTGCAATCAAACTGCTGAAATACTGTGAAGTTTTTCAATAGTTTTAGAGGAAAAGCAACAAAAAGCTCAAGTCACAGAGGACTTCATACAATTTTAAAGAAAGGAAAAATATTTCACTTCTCCCACAAAAGTCTCAGTTGTATGACTATAATTCTGTATCATTTTCTGTACATTGAAGCCCTCAGCTTCTCCTTTCCCCCCATGAAAAATATGGTCCCTGGAAATCCCTATTTTAGGTAAAGAGTATGCTACAAAGGAAACAAGAAGAAAATAAAGCAAAGCATTTTACACATACATATGAGAAACAAACCATTAGATGGAAGCAAACTGTATAGTCCTAGACATTGTATTGAGAACTTAATCTTCTTAAATTCAGTAGAGCTTATTCCTGGATAAACTGGTATATGCTTATAGTTCAAACTATTTATTTTATTTTGTTAAAAAAGTTCTGATTTATTCTTCAAACTAATGTATGACAGATTAAATCAATATTACAAATCTCATACTCAGCTTCTGACAAACGTGAATCCTGTTAGGGAAGTGGAAACAAACCATAGTAATCCTGTAGTTCTCTATGGAGTTCACAAGTAAGAATTTGTTCTAACCTGTCAGCAAACTGTGAGAGGGTCTCAAGCCACATAATCAAGAAAGAAAATAATACATTCCTGCCCATCTATGACTAATATCAGTCCAAAATGTGTACAACAAAGGCAGCACAAACCAATTTAAAATACCTAACCAGAGATTGATTTACAAGAAAGTTGGCCAAGTACAATAATACATGGTCTCCAGAAAATCTGTCTTCTCAAATAAACAATTAGGGCTGGCATCAAGCTGGACAAGGAAAACTGGATTTTGCTTTTTGTAACACAACCAATCCAATCTCCAAAACGGATTTTTAGCAGGTTTTTTTTTAAATCATGAAACCGAAGAAAGAAGCTTTGATGTCAAGAAAATTTCCAGTGAAGAAAGGAATTACAGAACATTAGTATTTTTTTCAGTTTGCTAATGCTAGTTTTCAGTCTGTATTTCTGTGCAATATTTTCTTTACTAGTCACATTAGCTGTGACCTAGTTAAGAAAGAGAAATTTCAATGTAATTTATTACTTGGAAATTGGGTGGGCTCTCTCATATTATACTAATAAAAACAGAAGAAGCTGCTGTAAACTAAGGAATAAGCAAAAAATGAAATTCATCACCAAAAGCTCTATTATCAAGAACAAATCCTTTGTGAACATTTGCAAAACATGTGATTTGTCATCAAAATTTAACCTTTTTGTAATGCCTAAGCAGGACATTGTTTGCTTGCTCATCCTGTCTTTGGTCCCTCTTTCTCCTCTTAGTAAAAGGGGAGATGTCAAAATTTGCAAATTGGCATGAGCAAGGCCAGACAAGGAATATTGGATGGAAACTGACCAAGGAGAGATTCAACCTAGAAATGAGGAGAAACGTTCTGACAGCGAGAACAATCAACCAATGGAACAGCTTGCCTTTGGAGGTTGTGGGAGCTTCATCACTTGAGACTTTCAAGAGGAGACTGGATTGCCATTTGTCAGAAATATGTAGGGCCCCTGCTGAGCGGGGTGGTTGGACTAGATGACCTATAAGGTCCCTTCCAACTCTGTTAAACTGTTATCTGTTATTATAAAATATATTTACAAAAAGGTAGGATTTAAGTCACAATGTTGTATTTATCAATCTGCAGGTTTCGACACTTTTCATGGAAGTCTCTGCTTCCAACTACCCCTAACTCATCCATTCATCGCCTCATTTCTTGCTCTTTCTTCAGAAAGAAAGGAAGGAGGCAATTGTTATTGTCTTTAGTTTGGGGTCTCCTTTGTGTTCTATGACTGACCGGTTAATTTTTGTGGATGAGAACAAATCTCATATGCAGATGGTGAACCATTAATTTCCTAAATGGGATATCTTCTTTTAATTAAATATGATGGATGAAAGATAAATTTAATGGAATTGAAATAGTTTAATCTGAAACTAAATTAATATAAAAATGGCATTACCTTTTGTTTTATTTATTTTTTCATTTGCCCTTGCTATTTTTTGGAATATCTATGAGATTGTTTGTTTGTTTGACTGACTGTTTGCATTTAATCCTGACTGTTTGCATTTAACACACTATACTGGATTTGCCTTGTATAGTGTCCACTGTACAGGAAGGTGGTGTTTATGCATAACTAGATTGTAAAAGTCCCAACAGCCATTAAATGACAGCAAAAATGCAATTAACACTATGCTACAATTCAGTGTCTATTTGGATTTTTGCTACCCTGATCTGATATGCCTGACTGTACTTATAATATTTATGATATTATAGTATTATAAATATTTATATGATGATATAACAACACTTGCTAAATAGCAGAAAGTATCCTGATTCTAATAATCATGGTTTTCTATGATTACTTGGATCTTTTTTTAATATAGCGATGTACAAGCATTTCCACCTGTCTATTAGCAGAAAGTGGAAAGAATTAAATGTCAGATAATCTAATAAAATAGGTTTAACATAACTAAAAAAAAAAAAAGAATGACAGTGTCCTCAAAATAGAAAAAACAAAATCCTTATTATCCAAGCGTGCCCACTTTACATGATCAAATTCATTGTAAACCTCAGTTCTCAACAAAGCCTTATATGGAATTGTTCCCCACTTTGAAAAAATTCTATAGCAGAGCTGCAAAGCATTTGTTCAATAAAATATTTTCTAAAAAACAATCCAAGACAACTTTAGAAAGTTGAAGAACAGAATCGTTGAGAGCCAAACTTAAAAAAATATTACTATTTTTGTTTTTACTATAAATCACTTGTTCTACCTTGTTGTGATATCAATCAATATTCAGATATTTTTCTTAATGTCACTGTATAAAATTGCCCCATTTCCAAAATGTTTTCTAATAAGAGTTTTTTAATTTGTACTTATTAAATCATATGTACTACATATTCTGTCATGATAATCAATGTTATATGAAGCACAGAAAGATAAATATGTTTGCTGAGCTTAACACCTCTAGTTTCTTTTTTTAATTGGGTCACGTGAACCTGTAATCTGAAATGATTTCCTTCAAGCATGCTTAAATATTTTCATAGACATCACGGTCTCATTGTTCACTTGTAAGAGGAGCCGAAGGAAATCTTTTGTTTAAAGCTCCTAGCAACAGAATCTGCTGAGCTATTTCTCAATGTCAACAACTTACATTAAAAACACAATGTATTTGCCATCACTCATTCTTTTCATAACCATTGGCCATTTAATAGCCACTTTCTAGTGCTGGGTTTTTCTGGTGGTAATAACCAGGTCTGATGCTTCTTAAAATTTTGTGCTCAGCCAATATTAACTAGCTGCTGCCATGAATCTGAGCAACATTTACTAATCTATAGGTTGATATTTGGTGCATTCAGAAAGAATTCAGACCGCCTTCACTTTTGTCAATTTTGTTATGCTGCAGTCTGATTCTACAGTTACTGAAATTCATTTTTTTCTCATTAATCACACTCACTATTGACAAAGTGAGAAGAGAATTTTAGAAATGTCTGTAAATTTATTAAAAATAAAAAAACTGAACTAGCGCATTGGCATAAGTATTCATACCAGGGGTGGGTTCTTCTTACCTTTACTAGTGGTTTGCATCGTGCCCGCGTGCATGTACTTGCTCTGCTCGTGTGTGCGCACTCTTCTGTGCATTCACAGAAGCTTCTGTGAATGCACAGAAGAGTTTTGATGAAGTTTGGGTCAGTGAGCGGAGCCTCCCGCTGGTTTTACTACCGGTTCTATAGAACTGGTCTGAACAGGGGGCAATCCATCACTGATTCAGACCCTTTGCAACAATACTTTAAATTTACCTCTGGTGCCTCCCATTTCTCGTGATCATTGCTGACATATTTTTACACCTTGATTGTAGTCAACCTGTGATAAGTTAAACTGGCTGGACATAATTTGGAAATGTACACACTTCTCTATAGAAGACCTCACAGTTGGCAATCCATACTGTAGCAGAGCCAAAACCACGAGGTCAAAGGAACTGCCTACAGAATGATTGCAGACACAGAATTATTTCAAGGCACAGATATGGGGAAGGCTACAATAAAATTTCTGCCGCACTAAAGATTCCTAAGAGCACAATAGCCTCCATAATTCTCAAATGGAAGATGTTTGGCTGGCACAATCAGGACTTTTCCACAAGCCGGTTGCCAAGTCAAACTGAGCAATCAAGGGAGAAGGGTCTTAGTAAGAGAGATGACAAAGAACCCAATGGTCACTCTGACTGAGCTCCAGGCATCCTGCATGGAGATGGGATAGAGTTCCAAAAGGACAGCCATCATTGCAGCCTTTCACCGATCTGGGCTTTATGGCAGAGTGGCTAGATAGAAACCTTTCCTCAGTGCAAACACATGAAAGTTCTTGTTAGGGTTCAGCCAGAGTTGGGACTGTGATCTGATTGGACCATGTGATGTACATGTGACCTAGGGGCAAGAACTTTGGGTTTTTACTTGGTAGGGGAAAAGCCTGGGTCCTTCAGAGTCAGGTTTTCACCAGCTGTGCCAATATGACATCCCAAATAAAATTATGCTTTGAGGAAACTTTAGGCTTCAGAGTTTTGATTGCTTTGGGGTTGTTACTTGGAACCCTGAAACCAACTCAACTCTCTGTGGCAGCCCTGAACATGCTCCTAAAATGGCTTCAGGGCTGACAATTCTCTTAAAGTATTAAAAAAAAAAAAAAGCACCCGAAGGACTCTCAGACTGTGAAGAACAAGATTCTCTGATTTGATGAAACCAAGATTGAACTGCCTGGGCTCAATTCTAAATTTCTGGAGGAAACCAGGCACACAGCCAAGACAACACAGGAGTGACTTAGGGACAACAATGTGAATGTCCTAGAGTAGCCCAGCCAGAGCCCTGATTTGAATCCTATTGACCATCTCTGGATGGACATGAAAATGGCTATCCACCCAATAGTCGCCATCTAACCTGACTGAGCTTGAAAGGATTTGCAAGGAAGAATGGCAGAAAATCCCCCAATCCAAGTGTAAAGCTTGTCACATCATAGCCAAAAAGATTCAAGACTGCAATTGGTGCTTCAACAAAGTACTAAGTGAAGGGTCTGAATACCTGTGATATTTCAGATTCTTCTTTTTAATAAATTTACAGACATTCCTAAAATTCTGTTTTCACTTTGTAATTATGGAGTACTGAGTGTAAATTAATGAGGAAAAAAATGATTTTCAACAATTGTAGAATCAGGCTGCATCATAACAAAACTGACAAAAATGAAGATGGTCTGAATACTTTCTGAATGTACTTATGTCTGTAACTATGATTTTATTTTAGGTTTTGCTTCAACCTGCTCACAAGCTTATCTTACACTTTAGGAGTTTGTTAAAATCAAAGTATATACAATACAAAATATATGCATAATAAATCCCCATCAAGTAATATACTTGTTATGTTAAAAAAAAAGAACTCCTAGCTAAAATATTTTTAGACTAGGGTAAATTACTCCAAGACAAGTTCTATTTGAAAATTTTAATTTTTTAAATTGTTTATAAGGATTCGATGGTGCTGCCAAGACATCCCAGAGAAGGGTTACATGTAGCAGTGAATGAAATATAATATAATATAACAACAGAGTTGGAAGGGACCTTGGAGGCCTTCTTGTTCAACCCTCTGCCCAGGCAGGAAACACTACACCATCTCAGTCAGATGGCTTCCAACATTTTCTTAAAAATTTCCAGTGTTGGAGCATTCACAACTTCTGCAGGCAAGTTGTTCCACTTATTAATTGTTCTAACTGTCAGGAAATTTCTCCTTAGTTCTAAGTTGCTTCTTTCCTTGATCAGTTTCCACCCATTGCTTCTTGTTGTTCAGGTGCTTTGGGAGCCCGACTCCCTCTTCTTTGTGGCAACCCCTGAGATATTGGAACACTGCTATCATGTCTCCCCTAGTCCTTCTTTTTATTAAACTAGACATACCGAGTTCCTGCAACCGTTCTTCATATGGTTTAGCCTTCAGTCCTCTAATCATCTTCTCTGCACTCTTTCTAGAGTCTCAGCATCTTTTTCATATACATCATATACACAATATAAATATAAATCATATACACAATAATATATAAATCATATACACAAGGTCAGTCAGTCACTCACTCATTTCCCAGTTGTGGTTTTTCTCAAATCCAGATTTCCAAAAGGCCCATCAAAGACATCTACCATCCTAAATTTCTCTCTCTCTCTCTGTCTCCCTCTCTCTCTCCCTCTCTCTCTCTCTCTCTCTCTCTCTCTCTCTCACACACACACACACACACACACACACACACACACACACACACACACACAAACCAATAATCCCTAGCAGGAGGTTGGGGAAACCAAGAAAGGATTAACTCCAACCTATTGCAGTGATCCCCTTTGTCTTAACTATGCTACTTTTTCAAGATAAAGAAGAATGGTTCAAGCTGAAACATTGGACAGGTTTGGGGCATAAATGGATGTCTGAAATGTAAATAATGAATTTATTCCTAGATTTCAAAGATTTTTTTTATTTTTAGTGCATCATGTTGCATAAAAAAAATAATCTAATTGTCAAGAGTGGCCCAAAAATTAACTGTCAATGAACGGAACTGTGTCTGTGGATGTCTGCATAGGGGAGGGTGTAAAAATCTGTAAGAATTTTGTGGAGGGCATATTGTAGTTGAAGCCCCACCCCTTTTATAATGCCTATGCAAAAGGGATGGACCTTCAGTTATGACACCTCTTTTCCATTTTGCGGACTTTCAGATACATGAATGGCATTGAAAGGATCTTTGATTTACATTTCTTCCAAATAAAGGAAGAGAATGAATGAATTTTCAGTCAGTAACCTGCTATTTCAATATCTATACACTTGGTGCATAGGAAGTAGTTCATCCTTTGGCTAAACACTTTTCATGAATTTCTGGACAAATATGCCAACATTTGAAAAAAATTTCCCATGGTTAGTACAAATTATTGCTGTTTCACTCTTATAAAATAAATTAGTATCATATATATAATATTATATTATATATATGGAGATAGACAATTATGAATTATAGACAGGTCAAGATGCATTAACATCAGCCTTGCTTTCACTAGTATTTTGTTTTTTTCAATGAATCTATTTCATGTATTGGTAGTAAATAGCAGAAATAGTAAGCAAATAATGGTTATTAAGACTAAATACAAATTAAGTCTTGTAATAAAGACAACAAACTGGAGAGAATAACAAAGAATTGCTTTAAAAAGACCTATCTAGAAGCTTAAAGTCTTTCTTGATCTTATGATTTGATTTATTATCAAAGAGCAATTTCAGTAATAATAAGTGCCTTAATTCAAGTCACCAAGAAACCACTTGGGAGCATCTCCTAATTGGCTTTATACAGAATTAAGTGGTAGGGGGCACTTAAATGGAAAACGTGGCCATACCAATTAAATAAATAAATATAACAAGTAAGAAAGAAATCTCAGACCTCCTCAGGTTGGTTTCTGTGTTGTTTTCATTCATCTGATAGTCTTTTGCATTATTGTTGTTAAGCTTTCTACCTGTTTGTTCTTCAATTTGATGTTTGTGTATCCTTGTACTCAAACAATCTTTGAGCTCCTTGTAACAAGATATGTTTGTAAAGCTTCTAAGTTCCAAGCAAGAATTCTTTCTATACCTCTGTAATAAAATCATACTGTATCACACCTAGCTATAGAGCCTCAGGCACATGTCTCAGTATTTATATTTTAACATGCCATCAGTTTAGCACTGTCAAAGGTTAGCACAAGAATTACCATTGCTGAGTAAAGATTTACTTGTTTCTTATATGGTAGACTTAAATTGGATTTAAACGTCAGCCATTCATATATAAGGCACCCCATATTCCCTCCCCCACAACATGTGCTCTAAATTTAATTAAAATAACTGAAATGAAACTAGAGATAATTTGTTTTTCAAATAGTCTGCCACATGCTCCATTTACATAAAACCCATTAGTTTGCATTAAATACAAATTAGCTGCTGATATGAATTAAATCTCATATAAATAGTTCAGAATAGCCTCAATTCCACACATTTTAATTAATATAACAGTTAACTAGATTTATTTGTAAGGTAATCAAAACTCTTTTTCATTCATTCTTCAGCACAGGACTCAAAACAGGAGTGGGACAGCTTTCCAGTATTGGCTGTTAGACAACCCACATTAGAAGAATACCAAGCTCATGATATATTCTCTCATTATGTAAGAAACGTCGAATCAAGACACTAGAAAAGTGGTCTCAAGAAGTGTTATCATTCGAAGTTTGTTTGTTATATTTATATGGCTGCCCATCTCACAAAGCATATATACGTTTATATGATGTGTTGTTGTTTTATGTTTGTGTATACTGTTGTGACAAATTAAAAAAAATCATGACTCTGTGTAGCAGACAATTAAAAAAACTAAAAACTCTACTACTATTTATAACTTATAATGATAGTAGCATTAAAAGCTATATATTAAGGAAAACCATTACTGTTATAATTAAAAGGCAAGGAGAGAACAACAAATACAGTATAACAACAATAGAGTCTCCTCAACAATGATGGAGTCCACTCAATAACTCAAGTAACCCAAGTAATGGTGTTACTTTAATTGGACATGACAAAGGTATGAATGTTGTGCAAACTGAAACTGGTACATTGGTCTAATCAACTCTGTTTCATAATTTGCTAGTTGAACTGTGGGATAATGTTAGATTCTGACAAATCAGAAAGATTTTCTGAACTTGTGTTCTCCAAATGAATTTACAACAGACCTAGTGTTCACACATCTGTATGGTACCAGTTTAGTGAAGACTGTGGAAAATAAATATGATTCTGTACGCTTATCCCTTGGGCCACAGGCATGTATTTTGTATAATCATGTTGAAGAACAAATCCTTTGGTTATAATTGATTTTCACTAGAATACCCTGTTTTCCCCAAAATAAGACATCCCCTGATAATAAGCCCAATCGGGCTTTTGAGCGCATGGCAATAAGGCCAAGCACTTATTTCAGGGTTCTTATACATTAGTTTTTTGAAATTACTAAACAAATCTAAAATACATGGAGATCTAATTTGCAAATACAGTAATGTTAGAGGAAACATTTGAAACTTTTAATTCTCTTCATGAAAAAACCAGATGTTAATTTTTTTCTTTTTTAATTAGAGTCTTTAAAATGGCTTGATGTATTATTATTTATCTTTATTCATTAAACATGAAACTCAGTCAACTGAACATTCAAAAAGGCATGACAAATACCATTGACTGGTGCTGATGGTTTATATGGGTAGCTGCCAGCGTCCTAGGTATCAACCAAGTACCTTCTTAAGATATATGATGTTCCAAGTAGTGCAGTTTTTTGCAGTTCTGCTGGAGTTATTGCAGGAAGCTGCAATTTGTTGATGTATCTTATAAAATTCTTGGACATGGTACCAAGTGCCCCGATGACAATGGTATCACTGTTACATGTTTAATCCATAGCCGTGGAGTTTCGATGGCCAGGTCGCAATATTTCATGATTTTTTCCAGTTCTTTTTCTTCAACTCTGGCATCTCCTGGTACGGCAATGTCAATAAATTGTACGTTTCAGTTTTCCACAACTGTGATATCTGGCATGTTGCGTTCCAAGTGACGATTCATCTGTATTGGAAAGATCTTCACCTTCTCATTTTCTATAACTTTTCCACTTTATGTTTCCTTGACTTTTTGGATACAGGCAAGTCATATTTTTTACATAATGACCAGTGAATTAATTTAGCAACTCGGTCATGTCTAGCTTTGTAATCAGTTGTGCGATTTTGCTGCAGTCATATATTAAATGTGAAACAGTTTCGACTTTGTTGTTGCAAAGTCGGCAGTTTGGATTGTTGGTGGATTTTTTATCTTTGCTTTCATGGCATTAATTTGTAGTGCTTCTTCTTGAGCAGCAAGTATTAAACCTTCTGTTTCTTTCTTGATGGTTTCCATCTTAAGCCATGCCCATGTCAAGTTGTCATCACATTTTCCTTCAATGTTTTTCAAGTGCTGTCCATGCAAAGCTTTGGTTTTCCATCTATTTAATCTGTCATCCAGCTGTTTTTCCTTATATTCTGCCTTTGTTTCTGTTGTTTTTATAATGTTCTCTGTTTTTACAGCCTGCAGCATTTTTTCTGTACTTTGGTTCACATAATCATTCAAACTTCATTTTTCTTCTTCCACAGTTAGATGAATTTGCAATAGCCCTCTGCCCCCTACTTTTCTTGGCAGGTACAACCTGCCAATGTCACTTCATGGATGTAAAGCATGGTATATATTCAAAACTTTGTGCGTTTTCCAGTCCAAGTTTTCTAGTTCAGCCAAAGTCCAGTTGATGATTCCAGCTGAGTAGCGTATCACTGGAACTGCCCATGTATTAATGCCTTTAATTATGTTTCCAGCATTCAGCTTTGATTTTAATATTTTGTGGACCCTCCTGATGTATCTGTAGCCATCTTCTTTTGCTAATGTTTTTATGTTTCCATTTCTCAGTTCTATTCCTTCTATTTTTTTTCATTTTTCCTTGTTGCATGGATAATATAGCGCATTTTTCAAGTCCAAAGTTCATTTTTATGTCGCTGCTGAACAGTTGAATTGTGTTGAGTATTGATTTAAATTCAGTGGGGCTTTTTGCATACATTTTTAAGTCATCCATGCATAGTAGATGGTTTATCTTGCCGTGTTGGCTTGAGATTTGGTAATCCAGATTTGTGTTCCATAGGATTATTGTCAATGGAATTAATGTGATGTTGAAGAGGAGTGGTGAAAGTGAGTCTCCCTGGAAGATTCCTCATCTAATGTTGACTTCACCAATGTTCTCTCCATTTGCTGCTAGACCTGTTTTCCATTTTTGCATATTTGCTTTCAAAAATGTACAAATATTTTTGCTGATTCCAAAATTTTCCAGACAGGTGTTAATCCAGCTGTGGGGTAATGAGTCAAATGCCTTCTTGTAATCAATCCATGCCATATTTAAATTTACTTTTCTTCGTTTTGCATTTTTTAGTACCATTTTGTCAATGAGCAGCTGATCTTTTGTTCCTCTTGATTTTTTTTATAATTTCATTTTTGTTCTACTGGATACAAACTGTTTTCCATTAGATGATTGAATACTGAATTTGCGAGTATTCTTGTAAAAAGTTTGACAGACAAGTAATTGGGCAATAGTTGCTTGGCTCTGTGCCCTTTTCTGGATCTTTTATTATCAAGTATGTTCGACCAGCTATTAACCATTCTTCGCTTGTTGCATTTTGAAACATTAGATCATATTGAGCGCCATGCGATGATGGAGGCTGGTCAGGTGTTTTAGCCAGTATCCATGCAGTTCGTCCAGGCCAGGTGAAAATATTACAATATTTTCCATTTTGTTTCGTATTGTTTGTTGTTGAATATCTTTTATCCAGGAGGCAGTTTTGTTGTGTTCCACTGTTTTCCCACAGTTCTTTCCAGAAGTTCAAAGTTTTTTTCTTTACCATGGGTAAACATTAGTTTGGATTCGATTTTCATCAAGGGACTGGTGGAAGAGGTGTTGGTTACTTCTGAACTGGACATTTTCACGATATTGTTTAATTCGTCCTTTGTATCTTTCGATTTTCTTTGCTGTTGCTATTACACATTGTTTTAGTTCTTCTATGATTTCCGTTATTGTTTTTTCTTTTTTCTATTGTTTTTACACAATAAAACTATTTTTATTGTGTAAACTATTTTTCAGCTTTTTGTTATTTAGTTTTCCTTCTTTCAAGTACTTCAGATTGCTGACATCTCCTTGTAGTTTTTTTATTTTATTCTCAAGTCAAATTTTCCACTTTGGTGTTCCAGTGAGTTCCTTTTTTGGCATTTTATAACCCAGTTCTACAATTATAATGGCGGCTGTACTATACATTAGTTGGTTAGTTTCATATGGTGTGGTGTATGGGATGGACGTTAAAATGCTGTTCGCGGCAGTTAGTAGATCTTTCACTTGTTTGCTATGCACTTCGCAAATGGTAGGTAGTCTTTTTCTTTCTATGTTTTCTTTGATGTGGTTTTCAATCTTTTCTTTCAGCATTTTTGCTAGACCACTTAGCTCTACACTTTCGAGTTGTTGCACAGGAGGATTTTCATCCTGTATGTTGGTTTCTTCCACAGGTTGGTCAGTTTGTTCAGATGTTAGAACAGTTTATTCAGCCTGTTTTTCATTACCTGTTGTTTTCTTTTTTGCCAATCTTTCTAGATGTTGCATTTCCACATCTGTGAAAACTTTATTACAGATGATGAAGTGGTCCTTGATCCATTAATCTTTGTTCAGTTACGTCACTTTCCAGATGTTTTTTCCTTCCATAGTTGCATTATTCTTTTTTGAAATGGCTGTTGGTTCTGCCTGGTAATAATATTTGATGATTTCTCGATTTTCTTCAGTTGTCCAAGTTTTGTGCTTTTGTTTTAGTTGCTCTGCAGTTGCATGCTCTGGTTCTCTAGCAGTAACAACTGAGCCCTGTAGCCCCTTTTTTGACAGATGTCCAGGAGCCATAGCATCTGACGCGGTCCTTATTGACCCGGGTGATGACCAATCTGGTGTGGAATTTTGTTGATTCCTTCTCATCATTAGTGATCGTAGGTTGGTTCACGGTGGCTAAGCCACTACTGATCCAAAAATGATAATCCCATAACAGTAGGAACTGCACTGAATAGCTGTCTAGGCCCAACCACGGCAGCCTAACTGCTTATTTAGTGGCAGAAAGGCAGGATAAGGAATAGGGAGAAGGAAAGAGGCCTACCTGCCTGTTGGATGGCAGAATCAGGAATGGGGGGAAGGAAAATGGCCTAACTTCTTTCTCTTCTTCTTCTTCTTCTTCTTCTTCTTCTTCTTCTTCTTCTTCTTCTTCTTCTTCTTCTTCTTCTTCTTCTTCTTCTTCTTCTTCTTCTTCTTCTTATTATTATTATTATTATTATTATTATTATTATTATTATTATTATTATTATTATTATTATTATTATTATTATTTAGCAATAGTGGCTAATAGCCACTTCAGAATTATATACTGAGCCTTCTCCACAGTAAAGATGTTTTAAAGTACCAAAAATTTTAATTCGGCCTGTCCTCCTTTTTAACATTGTTATTGTTACCAGTCCTAACTTCCTTTCATAGAAACTTTTTTTTTCTTTCTTGAAAAAATATCTCAAAATATTTTTGGAAAAAACATATCTAAAATGTGGTTAGACTATGCACATATACCTGCAAAGAAAATGTATAATTGAGGTACTAATCATTTTATCTTTGGTTCTGATTCTATTTTAAAATTATTTTAGACCCAGCTAAAAGTGATTGAAAATTAGCTCTCTTGACAAATGGCAATGGAGTTGAAAGAAAGAGAGGATTCGGAATATAATGAAATATGGAATAAAATGTACATTTGGTTCATAAATAGAAATCAGAAAAAGAAATGTTTAACTTAATATTGATGAAACTTAAATTAAAGTAACTGAACAACATTAAATAAAGAGATATAAATATAAACGAATATAAATGCGTAGATAAGAACAATGAATATTTAACGCAAAATACGCTAAGTCAATACAAAATGGTGTAAAATTACCATTACCATTATGTAATGTTTAATATGTTATGTCTTGACATGTCTTGTTTTTATACATGTGTGGTTGTTTTTTGTGTTGTTTCTAAAGACAAACTGTTTAATAAAAATTATTTTTTTTAAAAAGGAAACAAAAAAGAAATTGGCTCTCTTGAAACAAGCTATAAATATGATTGACTCTACATTCTTGCTCATCCCTTCTACCAAGCTGTCTTTAATTTTGCCCATTTCTCCTTTCAATCCTTTCTTTCCTGTTTTTTGTTGTTTATTTAGAAGGCATTGTCACTGTGAAATCCAATTGGAAAGTAATCCATCACCACTTTTTCTTGATTCCAATAGTCTGTCCAAGTAAGTTCATTAATCACTGCTGAAGCAAACATTTGATGCCACATTTTTTATATGAACGGGAAAGCATTTCCTAGTACTTTGGGGATAAAAGTTTTTACTTGTCCCTGTATGTGTTTTTATAAGGGAAGTTGTGGCTCAGTGGCTAAGACGCTTAGCTTATTGATTGAGAGATTGGCAATTCAGTGGTTCGAATCGCTAGTGCCACCTAATGGGGTAAACTGCCGTTACTTGTCCCAGCTTCTGCCAACCTAGCAATTCGAAAGCACACAAAAAAAATGCAAGTAGAAAAATAGGGACCACCTTTGGTGGGAAGGAAACAGCATTCTGTGCACCTCTGGCATTTAGTCATACCGGCCACATGACCACAGAGATGTCTTCAGACAGCGCTGGCTCTTCAGTTTTTAAACAGAGATGAGCACCACCCCCTAGAGTTGGGAATAACTAGCACATATGTGCGAGGGGAATCTTTACCTTTACCTATATGTGCTTTACTTCTTAACATAAACATCTAACATATAGGAAGGTTTCCCAGCCAACTTCCGGGGTGAGTTTCTATAGATTTTGACAGAGTGCAGAATATACCTGTCATCTACTGTTGTCAAGACAGAGTGGGTGTCACCACCTCTTCAAATTTCCTATAATTCTGTTTCCAGAGAAAGAATGCTGTCATTATAAATGAGAAGTTGGACTTCTGGTAGATTGCTCATGCAACTTAAAGTTGGGAGAAGACAGATAAAAATAATGTTATATATAGCATTCACTGGACCTTCATTAAAACCCTGATAGACTGATAGTTTCACTAAGTGGGTCATTTGTGTCCTGTGTATTTAAAATTTATGTGAGTTCTCCATATTAAAAAGCTCTGAATTATTTCATTTTCTATATTTTAACATCATATTTTTATTTATTGGTCCTTGACATTTCAAAGCCTTTTGCAATTAGTTTGCTCTTCACTGAATATTAAATCTGTGCTTGGTAGTTTATTGAATATTTTCAGCTGGATATGGACTTCTCAGAAACTTTTGGCTCAGTTGCATTTATTATGTGTCTGAGGAATCTGTATAGCACTAGAGGAATAGGCACACAAATTCAATTAATGATGTAAGTACTGGAGATTTCACCCAGAAATAACCATCAGAATCCATAATTATCTTTTCCATCTGAGTTTTCAAAATATATGGCATAATGTGTTACATAAATAGATACCCATTTTGACATTCCCTTTAAGAATTAAAGATTAAGAATCTTAAGATTAAAATTAATTAAGATTAAATAATATTAAGTAAATGCAGAAATAATAAGAAATTGAGAAATTAAAATATGAAATAACAAAACAAAATGCTAAATTCAATTACACATTTGCTGTTCTTCCATTATCAGCTTTTACTGGAATATATTATTCACTATAATTATTCCTACAGTCATACTCAGTCATTACAACTTGGATGACACAACGTTATAATTTCTGTCATACATTTTAGTTTTTCATTCATAATCCCACCTATATCCTTATTTCCATGCACATACTCATTAACTCCACTTAACAAGATCAGGTCAACCATTGAGATATTACATCCTTTCCATTTTATTACATGTTCTCAGCTTTACAAATATGCAAAAGTATACTATTTCTATTGTATAATTTGTTACTGAATGCTCATAACCATTTACTCTTTTTATTTTTTAAAAAAAATATAAACCTGAACATTTCCATCCCTGGTATTACATTTAAAGTAATGTTTATGGCCCCTTGATGATTCCACCATTTTTTGGTTGAGTCCTGGAAGAAATGAGATGACTAGGAAAAGTGATGAGGAACAATTTTGTCACTCCATTTTTTGTTGCATACCTGTTCAATGGTTAGACATTCCCATCTTATCAGCTATTATGTGATAGCAAAGTTCTCCATGTGGTAGATATTTTCTGAAATGCCTACCACATGGAGAACTTTGATATCACATAATGTTCCCAAAACTCAGTTACAAAATTATTCTTTCTACAGATATTTTTCCCATCTAAGGAAAAATAGTAATCTTAGTCAAAACTTTTCCCAGACCAATTCTTGAATACAGCTCATCTGTCTGGAACCCACACTGGAAATCGGACATTAATACAATCAAACGAGTCCAGAGATATTTCACAAGAAGAGTCCTCCACTCCTCTGCTTACAACAAAATACCTTATGCCACCAGGCTCGAAATTTTGGGCTTAGACAACTTAGAACTTTGCCGTCTTTAGTCTGACCTAAGCACAGTACATAAAATTATTTACCACAATGTCCTACCTGTCATTGAATACTTCAGTTTCAAACTAAAACAATACAAGACTACACAATAGATACAAACTCATGGTAAACCAATCCAAACTGGACTGCAGAATATACGATTTCAGTAACAGAGTTGTCAACACTTGGAATGCACTACCTGACTCTGTGGTTTCTTCCCTAAATCCCCAAAACTTTAACTTTAGACTGTCTACTGTAGACCTCACCCAATCTTGGAGACTATTAAGACACAAAGGCTCACAACATTGGCTACCAGACTAAGGTGACACACTAGAAAAGCAGAGACCAAGAAGGTAATGCCCAGCTTTTCAAGGAACCACTCAAGTTGTATTCCCAATTGCAATGTAACAACACAGTAATAGAAGACGATGGGGGGGGGGGAAATCACATGGTACTGTAAACCTTGTCAATCCAAATTTCCTAATAGCTGGAAAGCAGTTAATTATTCCCTCATCTCCAAAAGCTCTAATTCTGCCAAAGACTACAATTTTGATGTCACCTAATCTCAAATCCTCTCCTTATCTGTAAAGGAATTATCAAATAGTTGATCTACTTGCCGGCTCTTCATTCTGCCATGGTCATCTTCAGAATGCCACATCTTCCCCCATAAACATCTTATGTTTTGATATTTTAGTAATAAGATTAGGTATTATATTAATTTTATTTTCATGGTGAGTTGCATTCTTATTAATGCTACCTATTTTCCCATTCATAAGTAAGGATCTATTAAAGTGGCCTGCTCTGAAGACCTCTGTAATTTGATGGTTGCCTGCATACAATTCAGTAGTGGTTTTTGTGTCACTATCAAATAGTAAGAAATCAGAGAGTTTATAGAATTATTCTCTGTAAGTTTCTCCAATAATATAAAAACTATTCTAGTTCACAATTTCTAAAATTTTGAAAAGAATTAAATTAGCTAGACTTTTTAAATATTAAATGAATATAAATAAGAGTTAACCATCAAGTCTGAATAGAGTAGCAAATTATCAATGTATCAGCACTGCATTTTCAGCAAGTTTTACAGCAGATTTGACTCAGCTGTTTGAAGTTTATTTGTGAACTAAACCAGTATTTCTCTGCCTTGGCATTAAGATATCTGGACTTCAACTCTCAAAATTCCCCAGTCAGCTATGGGAGTTGAAATCCAGACATTTTAAAGTTGGCACAGTTGAGAAACACTGAACTAGGTAGTACCATAATTTTTGGAAGCTAGACATTTTAATACGAAATCATTCTGAATTCTCATTAATAACCAAGTCAGATTTGCCTTCCTGACTTTTCTTGGTGTCCCATCCTAGAACTGAAATGTTTGCCTAATGCCGTGATGGTCAACCTATGGCACGTGTGCCAGAGGTGGCATGCAGAGCCCGCTGTATGGGCATGCGTGGCATTGTCAGCTGCTTTTGTGGTTTTCCGCATGCACATGCATGCCATCTAGCTGGTCCATGCATGCTGGAGTGTCGGAAACCAGAAGACCAGCTAGTTGGAACGCACATGAGCACCAGCTAGCTGGTCTTCGGGTTTCTGGCACTCCGGCATGCACATGCGCATGTTATGTTCTGGTTTGATCACTTGGTGCCGAAAAGGTTCCCTATCCCTGGCCTAGTGCCATTCTGATGACAGACATCCCCAATCCAGTTGAGATCACTGCTTGTGATTTCAGTTAAATATCAATAAAATGCATTGTTATGTGATGATCTTATTTTAATTTTACTCAGTCAGAACAGAACTGGAAGGGACCTTGAAGATCTTCTTATCCAACCTCCTGCTCAAGATAGACTAATCCCTGCAGTTTTCTTAGCAAGATTTAACAACCACTTAGCAAGCGTTTGCCAATACCGTTTTCTTAGTCTGAAACAGAGTGACTGTCCTAGCTTGGTTTTGTGAATAAAGTGGGACTAGAATCAGAATCAGGATAGAGCTGGAAGGGACCTTGGGGGTCTTCTAGTCCAGGTCCCTGCTCAAGCAGCAGATCCTATACCATTTTAGACAAGTGACTGTCCAGTCTCTTCTTAAAAACCTCCAGTGATGAAGCACCTGCAACTTCTGGAGGCAAGCTGTTCCACTGGTCCTCACTGTTAGGAAGTTTCTCTTAATTCCACATTGCTTCTCTCCTTGATTAGTTTTCATCCATTGTTTCTTGTCTTGCCTTCTGGTTGCAGAATACCAACTTTGGAATATTCTACTCAATTATATAATACAATTATATACTTCCATTTTGTCCCTACTGGTCAAGATTGTTTGGGGATTCAGGAGAAGGCCTTTACTATTTATATCATTTAAGATGTAGCAATTAAGGTACAAGACACCAAATACACTTAAAGATGACCAATAAAATCAAGCTTAATTGTAACAACAGAGAAATGGGATAAAAAGCTGGTTCCAGATTCAAAGAAAAGTCATTTGAACTTTTCTAAAAGAAAATGCCCATTCCTGTGGGATCAGGATAGCAACTTGGAGATTCCTTGAATGACTGTTTGTTACTAGAGCCTGAATAGGACAAGTTTGAAATTTTCCATTCTTTCCATTATTTCCCAGGTGCTTCTGCTAATTTTAAATTGAGCTACTTTTGAAAGAAACCATAAGCATTGATACAGCTACCAGGATTTTCACATGTATATTTAAATTATATGTAGCTGACATTGGACTGCCTAATTAGATATGACAGGTAGTGTTTGTAGAGGGAGCAGGAAACTGGCAACTTAGGTAATGGAGAACTTCCAAGGGACAGAACTGTAAAAGATATTTCTCATGAGACAAGCAAAAGATTAAATAAACCCTTTGGGAGTCATGGAAGAAGTCAAGCAGAAGAATCCTAGTTAATAGTTACAAAAAAAAAAAAGGACTCAAATATCAGACATGAGACGCAACCATCCTTGAAAAAGAAAAAGATGTAGAGATCTGAAATTATAGAGAATTTCAAACCTGAGCGAAGTTGCAATTGGGACTTGGATTTTTTTCTATTTCCTGAAGCAATAATTCTGGAAGTTGAAATTGAAAATATCATGCATCATATAAGCACCTCTTGGTTATCTGACTTGTGAAATCTGTCACAGTGTTTTACTTATAAATTGATATGCCTCACAATCTGCAGTTAACACAAGGTACATTTGTGGGGATTCTGCTATATACCTTGCATTGTTCCATTCAAGATGATAGTATCAGATTGTTTAACCCTAAATAACTTGGAAGCAGATGTCTACCTTGTCAAGTAGACCTGACAAAAAGCACACCCGAACGAATTAATTCTACTGTATTGTAAGGTTACATTAACATAATCTTTCAACTCTGAAAGTATATTTCTCCCCATCACCTGTACAGCGCAAGAAATTAGGAGTGTCCTTTCTGACACGTTTCCTATGCTCAGATTTCTTCTGTGGTCTAAGCTGCCTGCTATCCAGCTGTTCCCCTGGCTGTTCCCCTTCCCTGTTTCCCAAAGTTACATTCTATACATACTGTACCAAAACAGTTAATTCTTTAAGTACATTTCCTTTGTGAATCATCTTGCCGTCTTTTATAGATTATAAACTAATTATAAATTATAAACTAAGGTCATACTTCTGTTCCAACTTATAAAAACTGAAGTACCCAACAAATCCAGAAAACTTTTCCAAGTTCAGAATTTGACTGTAGACTGCTATTTTTAAAGAAATTCAACCAGCTTTCTTTCAGGAATCATTGCATTCCCTCAGTTTTAGTCTTTTTAAACTATGCTGGTGGAAACAGTTATTCTATTTCTTTCATTATACTCTTGTGATATAGTATTTTCATTATTAAAAAAATGTTCTGAAACTAATCTTAACAAAAGACAATATAGAAATATTTTAAATACGTCAATGCCTTAAGAATCAGCATGGTAAATGATGGATTAAATAGATAAGTTGGCAATGAGAACAATTGTATGAATAGAGTCAAAGTTATACCTGTAATGTATTTTGAACTTCGAGAGGGAATTTTGGGCGGGAAAATTGCACGTTGCTGATTGGTTGAAGCCTCAGCCAAAAGAGTATTTAAAGAGGGGTTTTTGCCGGTTGTCTTTTGCTGGGTCACAATAAACTAAAGAGCTGTTGCCACTCGTTGGTCTCCTGCCTCTTCATTGCCCGAACTTAACATTGGCGACGAAGGTGGGATGTTGAGGCAGTGAGATCAAAAGAAAGAGCTGAAGGAACCAGGAATTCCTTAACCCAGCCAGTTTGCGAAGGCGGAAAATAGCGATGTCCAGCTACACGCCGCCAGCACCATTCGACCCAGCCAAGGAAAAATGGGGGTCGTACATGGCTCGCTTCGAGTGCTTCCTCGAAGCGAACGAACTACAGGGAGTCTCGGACAATCGGAAGCGAGCATACTTCCTGAGCCACTGTGGTCCAGAGGTCTTCGATACGGCGGAGTCACTCTCAGAACCAACGCCGGTACAATCGGTACCGTGGCAGACACTACAAACAACACTTCGAGCGCACTACGCACCCGTACCCTCAAAGTTCGTCCAACGGTTCGAATTGAGGCAACGGGTACAGCGAGAAGGCGAATCAATAAGTGTGTACATGGCCGCATTGAGGAAAGCCGCAAACCACTGCGAGTACAGAGATTTGGAGGACTCTTTACTCGAACAGCTCATTTATGGGGTCAGAGACATCAGACTACAAAGGCGGCTGCTGTCTAAAAGCAACCTGACTCTAGCGATAGCCCTGGACGAAGCCAGAGCTCATGAAATGTCCACCAAGGCGGCGGAGACCTTGCAAAAGCCAAACGCGCAGGGTGCCGGGACAAAGACTACACCGGTCCACAGCGAGGAAGTCCAGGCCGAATCGGAAGGTGAGGAAGAGGAAGAGGTGTTCCACACCGGGAGGCTGGAGAGAGGTGACCGGGACGAATGTGTGAGTTGTGGGGGGCAACACCAATGGCAAAACTGCAGATTCAAGGATGCGGTTTGTCGGCGGTGTGAAAAAAAAGGACACATAGCTCGGGCATGTCGAGCTCCCCAACCTTCCCGCCAAAAATTCAAACCAACCAATCAGAGCGCGGGAGCAGCGAAGCGGCCAGGGATTGGTCCATTTAAAAAGGGCGCGAAGTTAAACCAGACCACTGTGAGAGTGGGCCACGCATCGACACAACTAGAGAAGAAGATATTTACCCAAGTCTACGTTGAAGGGGTGCCGTGTCCCATGGAAGTAGACACTGGGTCGTCAATCACAATTATGTCCTGGGACACCATCGTGAGAGACTTGCCAGCGATCGCTAAACGTCAGCTACAAACCCAGAAGCTGAGGGTGCAGGACTACCAGGGGAATCGGATCCCTGTTCGAGGAGCTACAGCAGTCCAAGTCAAATATGGACAATTCACAAAGACCCTGCCGATCACCATAGTAAACGGAACTCTACCGAGTTTGCTAGGGTTGGACTGGTTCCGAGCTTTGGGTATGGGAGTGACCGGGGTCCACAGGAGCGACGTCATCCTCAGAGACGAACTACTGAAGGAGTTCGAGGACGTATTCAAGGATTGCCTGGGCAAGTACGTGGGAACCCCTATTTCTTTCAACCTCGACCCCCAAGTCGCCCCTATCCGGTTAAAGGCTAGGAGGGTCCCATTCGTCCTAAAACCTAAAATTGACCGAGAATTGGACAAGTTAGTAAGCCAGGGAATATTAGTCCCCGTCGACCATGCAAAATGGGAGACACCCATAGTAACCCCAGTCAAACCGGACGGTTCGGTCCGAATTTGCGCTGACTACAAAGCAACGCTTAACAAAGCGTTGCAGAAAAGTGCATACCCCGTTCCAGTGGTGCAACATCTGCTACACTCATTAGGGCAAGGGCAGGTCTTCGCCAAACTCGATTTGGCCCAAGCCTACCAGCAGCTACCTGTAGATAGCAGCACAGCTGAGGCGCAGACAATCGTCACGCACCGTGGGGCTTTCAAATGTACGCAACTCCAGTTCGGAGTTAGCGTGGCCCCAGGGCTCTTCCAGAACCTAATGGAGCGATTATTACAGGGTCTACCAGGAGTGGTACCATACTTCGACGATGTATTGGTATCTGCTGAAAACTTAGAGGAACTCGGGGTAAAACTAAGGAAGGTGTTGGGCATTTTTAGGTCAGCGGGGCTTAAGGTTAAGCTCAACAAATGCCATATTGGGGTGAAATCTGTAGAATTCCTAGGATACAGGATAGACAGGGAAGGGATCCACCCCACCGAGAGCAAGGTACGGGCCATTAGAAAGGCCCCAGCCCCCAAAAATAAAACAGAATTACAGGCATTCTTGGGGCTTGTTAATTTCTATGCGGTATTCTTGAAGAATAAAGCAACAGTAGCCGAACCGCTACATAAGTTGCTAGCAAAGAAAGCTGTGTGGTCATGGGGAAAAGAAGAGGCTAGGGCATTTGAAGGGGTAAAAAACCTTTTGTCCAGCGATAGCCTCCTCATCCAGTACAATGGCACGTTGCCACTAGTACTAGTTTGCGACGCTTCACCATATGGGGTGGGGGCAGTGCTTAGCCACAGGTCACCGAATGGAACAGAAGCCCCTATAGCATATTATTCCCGGACTATGTCCTCTGCGGAAAGGAACTACAGCCAGTTAGATAGGGAAGCGTTGGCCATAGTCTCCGGGGTTAAGAAATTTCACGAATACTTATTCGGACGAAATTTCGAGATAGTCATGGACCACAGACCCCTTCTAGGGCTTTTAGCGGGTGACCGCCCAACGCCCGTGGCACTTTCTCCCAGGCTGACCCGATGGACTATTTTCCTAGCAGCATACTCCTACAAATTGCTCTACCGCCCAGAAAAAGACTTAGGGCATGCGGATGCTCTGAGCAGATGCCCTCTACCAGAGACAATTGAGGACCCCACCCCGGGGACACCCGTCTTACTAATTGACTCTTTGGACTCTGGCCCAGTCACATCCAAGCAGGTGGCTAGGGCATCGTATAGAGACATTACAATTCAGACTGTGATCGGTTGGGTGCAAAGGGGTTGGCCCGCTGCGCCGGGCGAACGTTTCAAAGACTTTGCAAAAAAACAATCAGAACTGTCTGTTCAAGGGGGGTGTCTGTTATGGGGGGATAGGGTAGTTATCCCAGAAAAATTACACGAAAATGTGTTGGAACTGTTGCATGAGGGCCACCCAGGGATTGTGCGGATGAAGAGTTTAGCGAGGAGTTATGTATGGTGGCCCTTAATGGATAAGGACATCAGTGACAGGGTAGGGAAATGCCAATCCTGCCAAGAATCGAGGTCGCTACCCCCTACAGCCCCAGTTAGAGAGTGGGAGAAACCCCAGGGGCCTTGGTCCAGGATTCACGTAGATTTTGCGGGGCCGTTCCATGGGCAGACCTTTTTAATTGTGGTAGATGCCTACTCAAAATGGTTGGAAATAATCCTCATGAAAAGCACAACGGCCGAAGCAGTAATCACAGTCCTAAGGCATCTATTCGTAACACACGGCGTGCCCGACACCCTAGTCTCTGACAACGGCCCGCAATTCACGGCAAATCAGTTTGAGGGGTATCTAGCGGGAGAGGGTATCAGACATGTCCTCTCGGCGCCTTTCCACTCGGCGACGAACGGACTTGCAGAACGTTTCGTTCGGAGCACCAAGGAAGCGCTATCTAGGATAAGTCCAGGCGATTGGCAAATGAAAATAGACACTTTCCTGGCCGTCCAACATAGGACCCCTTGTGTAACAACTGGCCGCAGCCCAGCAGAACTTTTAATGGGCAGGAAACTCAGGTGCCCGCTAGACCGACTAAACCCAACTTATACCCCAGACGGGTACAAGGATATTCAAGGAAAAACCAGGGAAATGACAGTGGGTGACCTAGTATGGGCACACAACTATAGCGAGGGCCCAACATGGTTAAAAGGGGAAATTTTGGGTATAACCGGACCCAAATCATACGTAGTAGACATGGAGGACGGACGGGTATGGAAACGCCACATAGACCAGCTAAGAAAACGTATACCAAACAAATTAGAAACCAAACAACCAGGCCCTGACTACCAATTGTTTGAATCTGCAGCTGACTCAAACCCGAGGCGAGCGGAGGACTTATCTGATTCCGATGAAGTCCAGCGATGCCAACCGGTTCCTCCTGAAGGCAACAGGAACGATGCAGCCAATAATCCAGGGCCGGACGGCCTAGAGGAAGAGCGGGGAGGAACAAACAGTCCCTCCGACCAGCTCGACTCTCTCCCAGAAAATGAACTGCGCAGGTCAGAAAGAGTTAGGAGACGCCCTGTCTACCTGCGTGACTACGTAGAGAGATAGCATGTAGATATTATGTAAATAGAGGTACAAAGCGTTCTGGGAGGGAAGGAGTGTAATGTATTTTGAACTTCGAGAGGGAATTTTGGGCGGGAAAATTGCACGTTGCTGATTGGTTGAAGCCTCAGCCAAAAGAGTATTTAAAGAGGGGTTTTTGCCGGTTGTCTTTTGCTGGGTCACAATAAACTAAAGAGCTGTTGCCACTCGTTGGTCTCCTGCCTCTTCATTGCCCGAACTTAACAATACCTGTGTGGGAAATGGGAACTACAGTATATGTACAAGCCTAAGAGTTGCACACTATCAATTTAGGATAACTTCATATATATTTCAATCAAATGCTGTTAGTAAGTGTTTGTTAGTAATTGTTCACAGTGCATTCAACAATACTATCGGTACTCTCAGCCTTGTTTGAACTATAGAAAGCTGAATCCCTTCTCTATATCTTGTTATCCCTGGCATTCAATTTCTTCAGCAAGGAAAGGATTCCAAGGATTATAACTGGTCTTTGAAAACAGGACTGACAAAGCCAGCATCTTTTGGAAAGCTAGCTTTAAAATATAACATGCAGATACATCTTGGAATAACTGAATTACATTTCATTCTCAGAGAACATATTTTAAAAATGTACTAGTGAGTTTAATTGAATTTCCAGTACAAAGTCTTAAATTGTCTTAAATTGTACTGAATTTTTAGTACAGTTTTTTTTAAAAGATGTACATGTGCACATGCATGTTTCTATCAGTTTACACACACACACACACACACACACACACATATATATATACACATAGGTAGGAGGCATGGTGGTGCAGTGGTTAGAATACAGTATTGCAGGCTAACTCTGCTTGTGCCAAGAGTCTGATGCCTTCAATCCAGGGGTGAAATTCATTTACCTTCTCTATTGGTTCGCCAATGTGTGTGTGTGCCGTTGTCTGCACATGCGCAAAACCTTCTGCACATGAGCAGAGGTTTAAACTGTGGCAAAAAAGCAATGTCATGACGTCCGTGCAGGTGGGCAGAGCCTCCTGCATCCACCGCTACCGGTTTTCCCCGATCTGGATAGAACCGGCTGGATTTTATCCCTGCTTCAATCCTGATTAGCTCAGCCTTCCATCCTTCCAAGGTCAGTAAAAGGAAGACCCAGATTGCTGGGGGCAATATGCTCACTTTGTAAACCATTTAGACAGGACTATAAAGCGCTATGAAGTAGTATATAAGTCCAAGTGCTATTGCTACATAATATTATACTGATGAAACTGAAGATAGTTGTAGCAGTAATAATAACATTTCACAGTATGCTTTGGGCAAAGGGTACTAAAAATAGATGATCCCAGCCATGGTCTTTTGAAGTGATCTCAGATTTGATTAACTGGTCTTTTGGACTGGTCACAGATTTGAATTATATACATATTAAATCCACCCCCTTTTGGTGGAAATGAAAAGTTGGACATGCAGACCAGAGATATTAGTGCTGTTATATCTTGGCAATGCTGACAGCAAGTGAAGTGGCACTAATGCAGAAATCTTAACAACTGCTACAGGTTTAGTACATGAAGGGAAGTCAAGGTTGCAGCTGTTCTCAATAATTCACATAATTTAGCTACTTCTTGTCTAGCTACCATAGGAATAAATCTGAGATTGGCGACATGGTGCTTGTTAAGATATTAGTAACCACGCTTCTTATGCGGAAAGTCCAGAGCACAGCTTTTAGACCCTCAAATCCATTTTTCATTCAGGAAACAGATGGTAATCTGGTACTCAGTGGTACTACATATATTCAATGAACAGACGATGCTGGATTTATCTAATGCAGAAAAAAACTATAATATAAAAGTTGGAAATCACAATCACAGCTTAGTGCTCTTTATATGTTGGAATATGATTCCCATAATCCAGGTAATGGTATCTAGGATTTCTAGAAGATGGTATAAAATGTATCTACTATTAATGCCACATTCAGGGAATTTGGGGTAAAGCGATAATCAATCCAGTATGAATACGTTCCAAATTTAATGGAATGCCATCGTTCTATATTTTTAACTTAGCTTATATGTATGTGTTATGAGTCAAATAGATTAAAAAATAGTTTAATTTATAAAGGGAAATATAAGAGACAGGAAAAAAAATATTATTTGCCATTTTTACTGAAGATCCTGGTAGATCTAATGTAATTCCAAGCTTTGTCTCCTCCAATGGCACAAATTTGGTGGATAAAGGATTGAAGGCTGTATGCAACCCACAAATTACTCACACCAATATAAATTATGTATTCCGCTGAATGCCTGAACATTGGAATTAAAGCCTGCCTCTCCAGGAACGATCCCACTTCCTTACACTTGGAAGAATTTCTGTCCAGAATTTATATGGAATGAATGGAATATTTATTTTACAAAGTTTTACAAGGCTATGGGGTTTGATTTTGTTTTGGGGTTGGGTTGGGTTTTGGGTATCTTTGAGTCAGTATTGACTCCTGGCAATTGCCTAGACTAATCCCTGCAGTTTTCTTAGCAAGATTTTGCAGTGGTTTGCCAATGCCTCCTTCTTAGTCTGAAACAGAGTGACTGTCCTAGCTTGGTTTTGTGTCAAAGGTGGGACTTGAATCAGGATAGAGCCAGAAGGGGGTCTTCTAGTCCAGCCCCCTGCTCAAGCAGGACATCCTATACCATTTCAGACAAGTAACTGTCCAGTTTCTTCTTAAAAACTTCCAATCCACAACTTCTGAAGGCAAGCTGTGCCACTGTTTAATTGTCCTCACTGTTAGGAAGTTCCTCCTTAATTCCACGTTGCTTCTTTCCTTGATTAGTTTCCATCCATTTTTTCCTTGTCTTGCTCTCTGGTGCTTTGGAAAATAAATTGACCCCCTCCTCTTTGTGGCAGCCTCTCAAATACCGGAATACTGCTATCTTGTCTTCCCTAGTCCTTCTCTTCTCTAGACCAGGAATGTCAAACACACATCATTACGGCAGCATCACATGATGTATCAGGACTTTTTTCCTTTTTGCTAAACCGGCCTGGGCATGGGCATGTCCAGTGCTTGACACATCTGGCCCACAGGCCAGGAGTTTGGCAGCCCTGCTCTATACTAACCAAACCCAAACCCTGCAACTGTTCTTCATATGTTTTAGTTTCCAGGTCTTTAATCATCTTAGTTGCTCTACTTTGCACTTTTTCCAAAGTCTCAACATCACGGTCCCCCATTTTTCAGCTTGATGCCTTAATTGCTACACCCTGAACTTGAAATATGTTAAGTTGAAAACTAAGATTAAAGATCAATGCTGAAATGACATTAGATATTAAAAAAAAATAATTAAGCAATCAGCTAAAGCAGCACTTAACAGCAGGGGTAGAGGTAATAAGCTAGAGGTATATATATCATCAGAAAGGGGAGATTAACATTCAGATTAAAAGGACTTGAAGAATGAGTTTGAATTTGTATGAAAAGATAATGACAACATCTATCAGGAAAGCATTCTCAGGAAGAGCCATTATAAGGAACACTGTTACCTTCCCACCAAAGTGGTACCTATTTATCTACTTGCCTTTACATGTTTTTAAATTGTTGGATGGGCAGGAGCTGGGGCAGGAATGGGAATTTAGTCAGTTGCATGGTGCTCAAGCTTCAAACTCAGGCTGTCAACTTTCCAGCTGACAAGGTCAGCAACTTTAACTGTTGGTCCATTGTGCCCCCGCCCACACACACACACACACTAATAATAGTATTTATGAAATGTGGTACTTCATATAAAAATACCACAAAATTATAGGAAATAACAAATGGAAAAAGCAAACAGAGTCTATCAACTGTCAACTGTTATGCAATAAAATACTCTCTATATGAATATAAGATTTCATAGATTCACAGCTTGATTCCTATATGTGTCCAGATTACAATAAAGTGAGTTTAGGAGACTAGTAGTTAAATTCCAATCTAGTTGCTACTACCCAGGCATTGAATTGCACAGCACTTTAGGTAAATTAATCAGCATGGGATGATGAAATTAAAAATAACTCAGTAATGGCACACTTCTTTATACATGCTAAATATATCCTTGAAAAAGAAAATAAAAACTTGGATATTTTTCTTTCTGCTTTATGTCCAGAGCTATAAACGATTTGTCCATCCTAGTTATGAAGAGTATGAATATGAAATATAGAATATTTGACTGCAATAATGATCATTGCTCATTGATATAACTTTAATTATATTTATTTATTTATTTATTTATTTATTTTTATTTATCATATTTATATACCGCCCTATCTCCCTACGGACTCAGGGCGGTTTACAGGCAGTTAAAACACATATAAATACAAATATAAAGACAATATATTCCAGGAAATAAATCTACAATTGGTGGCTGTTAAGAATCAAAAGCTTGAGGACAAATAATACATCAATTATATTTTAAGAATGCAAATACCTACAAAATATAAACGGCGACTGTCTTTACTGTCATCTAGTGGTGATCCATATTTTTTCTGCTTGGATACAATAATTTTCATATTCTAAATTCCTAAGTCAATTTGTTCTGTTGCTTCTAGCAGGGTTTTTTCCCCTAATTGTAAACTATTTCCATTTTAGATCAATCCTTCCTTAAGATCATCCAAAATATAATTCTATTTGAGGTTTGAAATTTTATTTTTTAATGTTTATTTCAATTAAATCATTAATTAATAGCTACCTGATACATCATTTAAAATATCTTTATCCATTTATTTTATGCATCACATAAAAATAGTGTGATTAAAAAGATATTTTCCTTTGAAGGAAAGAAATTTCAAAAGATTATGTGCTTTGAGTAATATTTTCTATTTCTATTACATAGTTCACATGTTTCTGTCAGTTATATCAGTGTCATGTTTCACTGTGATTTATCTCAGCAGATGAATGACAAATTTAAGACTTATCACAGTAAAAGAAGAAAGGAAGAAATAAAGAGATATATAACATTTACAATGAATGCAAACCAAAAGGTGCCTTGAATTTTTAAATTTTGATAGACGTATGTTAAGTACAGCTGTGAACCATGTATCAAATTGTAAACTCATACATTCTCTGACAAGTTATAAAATAAAAGTATTAAATTTCTGTTTCTTTTTCTTACTGTCTATTGATAAGAGCAATAGCTTATCTTTACTTCAAGCTTTTTTAACTGTATAAAATTAGAAATTAGAAGCATCAGGGTGAGTGGGTGGAGCCACCTACTGCCGCTACTGATTCACTCGATCCGGGGCGAACTGGGAGCAACCCACCACTGTCTTTATTTCCATAAATGCATTTGGTCATGCAATTTGGTCTAATGGTTGAGGAACTAAGCTAGAAAGCCTGAAACCATCTCTTCTTTCTCCCCCCTCTCTCTCCCTCCCTCCCTCCCTCCTTGATCTGGTTTACCCCTCCCAATACCATTTGAACTCTGAGGGAGAAACTCTGTCCACAGAAAAGTGTGTTGCTGTCTCCCAAGTGATATTGGGAGAGAGATAAAGTTCCTCTTCCCCTCCCCACTTCATCGTCCTTGATTTCCCCCCCCCCCCAGTTTGAGCTACAAAGGGGAGAGGGGAAGGTTCCTCTCACCTCTGACATTCTCCCATTACATTACATTAAACTGATGTAAATTGTCAAAGGAATTGCCACGCGGCAAGTTGTCCCATGGCGAGTTGGCCAGACAAGGTGACTGGAGCCAGCCAACCAGGGCAAGTTGGTGGCAGCAAGGTGGTCGTGGTGAGGTGGTGGCAGCAAGTTGTCCTAGATCCTTCCTTACATGCTCACTTTCATGCACTCCTCTTCAAGCAATTACAGGATTGCTACTAAACTCCAGCTGGTCCGCTGTTTTAAGGCATCACTCTAAGGGCACTTTAATGTATCTTTTACTTAAAGGTATCACTCTAAGAGATTCTCTAAGGGATACATCATGAATAGGGATAGTCAGTGGCTTCCATAGCAATTTCTGCAACTACTTGATAATGCATCACTCTGGCAATCTTGATAGGATGATATATACAATGTATTTGGCAAAGATGTTTTGAAGATCTTCATACATTACACTGCAGAGCATGGAATGATACCTACGAAGCTGAGCCCTATGACTGTCAGAATGAAACTGCTATTTGGATGATAGAGGAAAAATGGGAATGGGAGATAGCCATCTAGATCACACCCTCTACACACACACACACACACACACACACACACACACACACCCCAGAGGTGAAATCTAAAAATTTTCCCTACCGGTTCTGTGGGCGTGGCTTAATTGGTGGGCATGGCTTGGTGGTCAGATGACTGGGTGGGCGTGGCCAATAACAATAAATAATAAAAATAATAAATAAGGTATACAAAAAAATAAGAGGTACCAAAAACCAACTTTCACACTTTACACACACACAATACAACACAACTGACTCACACACAATGTAAAAGCAGCTGCACTTCACCCAAAATGGCCCCTGCAACAAGCAGGAACCTCACACTTTCACACTTTACACACACACAACACAACTGACACACACAAACACACACAATGCCACATACAGCTTTGTGAGATTTTGTGTGTTTGTGTAGTTAGAGTGAAACACTACAGAAGCACACCAAATCTCAGAAAGCTGCACAAATATTTTATTTTATTTATTATTTTATTATTTTTATTTATTTTTTTAGAACAGGGGTCTCCAACCTCAGTAACTTGCTTTGTGGGCTTCAACTCCCAGAGTTCCTCATTCAGCAAAGCAGGAAGTCAAAGCAAGCTTTCCCCCCCTCCTTCAGTAGCTGAAGAAAGCACGGTGTTGCCAGCTCAAAACGAGCAGTAATTATAGGTAAGTGAGGAGGGGGAATTGGCTAGGCATGGGTGGGGGCTCTTGTAAGTGGGGGCTATTAAAAAGTGGATTTAAAAGCCTGTGAGGATCAGGAAACTCCTCTGGGCTTTTAAAACCTCGGGGTTTTTTTCTTTTTTTTTCCCCTTCGGCTGAAGAGGGTTTTTTTAAAAAAAACTTTTAAAGGGTTTTGATGATCTCTGCTCAGCCCCGCGATCATCAGAGGGGTTTTTTTTTACTTTTAAAGGCATGTTTTGGCTGAAGAAAAACTGCCTTTAAAAGTAAAAAAGAAAAAACGTCTGCTGATGGTACGGTTCAGCAGAAGGAGGGGGCGCGGGGCCAGGGATTTTTGCTACCGGTCCTCCAAACCAGCAGCCGCCATCCCTACCTAATTGGGTGAGCCGGTGCGAACCAGGAGCATTTCACCTTTGATACACACAGTAAATGAAATTGCTATTTGGATAATAGAAGATAAGTGGGAATGGGAGACAGCCATCTAGATCACACACACACACACACACACACAAGAGAGATACAGATACCAATATATATATATATATATAAAATATAGATTAGTGGGTGCCATATCCACCAAACTCCTGCAGAAGAATTTGCACAATGTAAATGTGTTTACAGTGATTTCCTAAAACAGGATGCAATTTAGTATTCAGTGTTTTACATATTTCTTCTTTCTCACATAACTTGTAAGAAGGACAGGTAATTGTATAGAGGACACATTTGTGAGAGAGCTGCTCTCATTTGAAGTACATCAAGGTCAAATATTTAATGACAGCAACTGACCCATTGTCCTCTCCTCCCACCCACCCCCACTTCCCACCCCTAAGAATCTAATCATTTCTCCTAGCAGTCACTGTGCCCTTCAGGAACTGAGCACTGGTGTCAATTTTTCCTTGCTCTTTTAGAAAGAGTGAAATGAGATGGTTCAGTTGTCTGAGAGACAGAGTGTCTGACATCATCACTGAGTGCTCTGGCCTGATTGTCTGATGCATAATAGAGGGAGACAAAGGGGAAAAATGAGCAGCAACTTTCAGGAAATGATTAGATGGAAGCTAGTACTTATATTTAATGCAACATTTTTAATAATATAAATCTGCATTCGAATTATTTTGCGCGTCCACTTTATGTTTTAAAGGTTTACTACATCTAAGGAGAAAATTGCTGCTTATCTTCCATAGTCTCTGACCACCATATATATAATCTTGTGCTGCTTCAATGAAAATGGGGAGGGGGGGTGATTTGTCTGCCCTGCAACGGGTGGAAATAAGCTTATTACCTCAGTCCATATCTAGAAAACATTTGCTTTCCAGTGTGTTTCTCAAGCTCATTGTTCAGCCGACAGTAGCCAAATTCTGAAATTGTACCTAATGAGAATCAAGAAGGGGTTCTGACAAGTTCTGGAGAATCGGTAGCAGAAATTTTGAGTAGTTCGGAGAACCTGCAAATACCACTTCTGGCTGGCCCCAGGAGTGGGGTGGGAATGGAGATTTTGCAATATCTTTCCCCTGTCAGGCCCACCAAGCCACGCCCACAGAACTGGTAGTAAAAAAATTTGGATTTCACCACTGAAATCAACAGTTTGAATATACAGTGTTGTCGTGTCCCACTCCTCCTCTGACGGCCAGGTCGGGGAAGTCTGTATCAAGCGTGGCCACAAAGCCTCTGCAGCTTTGCCAAAATTCTGTCAGAGTTCTCAGGGCAGGCAGGAGTCCAAGGTGTGACTTCAGCAATCCAGATTAGACTTTGCCTGACTCAAAGAATGCCAGAAAGCAGATCCTTTATATAGGCCATGGGGTGTGGCTCCATGACTCAGCACTTATCCAGGCCTGCCCCTCCCTTCCTTTTGCTGACGTCACCTCTCCATTCTCCGGAAGCGTGGATCTGTCCACCCTCCAGCTGCCGGCAATTCCAGCTTGTGACTGGCTTCATGCTCCTCATGCTCACATGCTGTGGGGAAGGAGTTTATTTGCTCAGTCTGTCCGGGCATGGTGCCAGGACTGGGGGCTGGAGGCATGCCAGGCCGTTCATCTGCACTATCAGTCCCTGGCTGAGATAACAGGAGATGAGAGGGGTCCGGCTGCGGAGAGGGGGATGGACGAGGCACAACAAGTGTGTTATAAAAGGCATCCAAATCACAAGAATCCTGCATGTCAGGATTCATTATTGCATCTTTGATTGAATTGGGATGGAATAATGGGACATCCAAGTTGACAGCTGTCCATAGCAATTCTCATTGGGCGCATTTGACCATTCAGTTTTTCTCAAGCCAGCCTATCACCAGATTTGCTGATCGGAAAAAAACAAGGGAATACTAACTTGGGTTCCTGGGTAAAAGGCAGAGTATAACTTCAACAAACAAACAAATAATGCCTGAGATTTACTGATTTTGCCAGAGATCTAGTAATCTTAATAGCGACCTTTGTTTGGATAGCATTGAGCAAGTTGTCTGAACTGGTTGCCAGGTTTAGAAACCAGATTTGTTAACTTTCCTAAATCACGTCACTCACAATGGACTGATGCTTTGTAAAATATTTGCTCATATGTATGAATGGATGACCTGATCATTGAGGGATTATAAGAAATAACCAGGCTGAGCAGGGGTGGGTTCTAAAGTTTTTTACTACCGGTTCTGTGGGTGTGGTTTATTTTGTGGGGGTGGCTCGATGGTCATGTGACACTGGGAGTGGCTGCACCTCACCCAAAATGGCCCCTGCAACAAGCAGGAACCTCACACAGCCACAAAAAGTTCAAAAATCAACTTTCACACTTTACACACACACAACACAATACAACTGACTCACACACACACACACACACACACACACACACACACACAAAATGCCACATACAGCTTTGTGAGATTTTGTGTGTTTGTGTAGTTAGAGTGAAATACTACAGAAACACACCAAATCTCAGAAAGCTGCACAAATATTTTATTTTATTATTTTATTTTATTTATATTTTTTAGATCAGGGGTATCCAACATTAGTAACTTTAAGGTTTGTGGACTTCAACTCCCAGAGTTCCTCAGCCAGGAAAACTGGCTGAGGAACTCTGGGAGTTTAAGTCCACAAGCCTTAAAGTTACTAAGGTTGGAGACCTCTGTTTTAGATAAAAGCAGCTGTCAGCTTTGGAAGCCATACTAAAATTTAAATTTAAAACTTCCTTAACTTTTAATTGCTGTCTAAAAACCCAACTCCTTAAAAGAAACCCAATTAACCCAATTAACTATTCAGGCAGATTCAGTTGCTCACGGAGGAGATGGATTTTAGGCAGGCAGATTCAGTTGCTAGCTGATGCAATTGATTGCAGAAGCCATGGCTTTGCAAGCCTGAAAGGAGCAGCAATTATAGGTAAGTGGGGGAGGGGGCGATTGGGTAGGCATGGGTGGGGACTGTTGTAAGATATCATTAAAAAGTTATTTTAAAAGCCTGTGGTGATCAGGAAACTCAACTGGGATCGCCAGAGAGAAAAAAGATTTTAAAAGGCTCCTCTGACAATCCCAGCTAAAGTTGCCTGATGCAGCCCAGATGATCGCAACCTCTTAAAAGGATTTTTTAGAAAATCCTTTAAATATGTTTTTTTAAAAAACATGTTTTTTAAAGGTTCTGGTGCTCAGGCAACTCAGCTGGGATCTCCAGAGGAGCCTTTTAAAATATTTTGTTTTTATAACCTCTTCGGCCAAGGGAACCGGTTCGAAGGCGTGGCCAGCTGGGCATCGTTACCGGTTCTGCAAACTTGGCCAGATTTTTGCCAGTGGTTCTTGAAAACTGGTCAGAACTGGTAGCAACCCACCACTGAGGCTGAGACAGATGAAGGTGTCAAATGCACCATGAGTCATGAGTTCTTTCACACCCACAAGAGATCTAATTCCAGCCCACCTTGAATTCTTTCTACTCTTATCTCCTGCTAATTTCCCTTGGCTGTTAGTAGTTCAGATTCTTGTAGAGAGCTTAAGCTTGCAATAAATCTTTATACCCATTTGAACTGTCTGGACCTTCTGATTTTTCGGGTGCTTGACAGGAATAGAGGAATACACATACATACATAGATACACACACACAGTAACGCATCACCTTGAACACGTGCTTCTTGAGTTTATATCTTTATAATTGGTGTCGTCTAATATCTTCCAATGTTTTATTTTATATAAGAGTAAGTCATCTTGTTCCTGCTGATCTTTCATTGGCCAGATATTCTTCCTCTGGGCAGTCCTGAACAATCTGGAATCTATTGTAGGCATTACTAGGATTGCTTCCTTTCTGGATTTTCAAGATACAAACAAAATGAATCTTTTGATAATTTTACCTTTTGTAAGGACAGAAAATAAAATAGTTGGCCATGGCATTCTCATATCATAATAATAATAATAATAATAATAATAATAATAATAATAATAATAATAATAATAATAATAATAATAATAATAATAATAATAATAATAATAATAATAATAATTTAATTTGTATACTGCCCTTCTCCCGGAGGACTCAGGGCGGTGAACAGGCAGATAAAATAAAAACAATACATTTCAATAAAAACAATATTTAAAAAACTTATTCCAATAGCCTAAATTTAAAATACAATACGAAATATAAAATAAACCCCAATAAAATCCATATTTAAAACCCTATTAAGCCAGTCCTGCTCGAAAGAATAGATATGTTTTAAGCTCGAGGCGAAAGGTCCGGAGGTCTGGAAGTTGTCGAAGTCCTGGGGGAAGCTCATTCCAGAGGGTAGGTGCCCCCACAGAGAAGGCTCTCCCCCTGGGGGTCGCCAGCCTGCACTGTCTGGCTGACGGCACCCTGAGGAGGCCCTCTCTATGAGAGCGTACCGGTCGGTGGGAGGCATGTGGTAACAGAAGGCGGTCCCGAAGATATCCCGGTCCTATGCCATGGAGCGCTTTAAAGGTGGTAACCAACACCTTGAAGTGCACTCGGAAAACCACAGGTAGCCAGTGCAGCCTGCGCAGGATCGGTGTTATATGGGAGCCACGAGGGGCTCCCTCTATCACCCGCGCGGCTGCATTCTGAACTAACTGAAGTCTCCGGGTGCACCTCAAGGGGAGCCCCATGTAGAGAGCGTTACAGTAGTCCAGGCGAGAAGTGACGAGGGCATGAGTGACCGTGCATAAGGCATCCCGGTCTAGAAAGGGGCGCAACTGGCGGACCAGGCGAACCTGGTAAAAAGCTCTCCTGGAGACGGTCGTCATTCGCCCCCAACAGTCAGCCGCGGTTGCAGCTGACTGTACTGGGATGCCGGCATCCACAGCCACTCAGTCTTGGAGGGGTTGAGCTTGAGCCTGTTTCTCCCCATCCAGACCCGTACGGCCTCCACACACCGAGACAACACTTCAACAGCTTCATTGGGGTGGTCAGGGGTGGAAATGTACAGCTGGGTGTCATCCGCGTACAGCGGCTTCATGTAGATGTTGAACAGGATGTTGAACTTATTAAATAGGGTTTTTTTTAATGTTCAAAACCAGGAAAAGATATCTTGGATTTACAAGGAGACGCTAGAGGAGATTGTGAAAACAGAACAGAGTATTATGTATCTATGATTTCCTTTTTATACAAGATGAATGGCTTAGTGCAGGGGTGTCAAACCTAAGGCCCGGGGGCCGGATCCAGCCCATAGGCTGCCTAGATCTGGCCCATTGGCCCACCTTGGAAATAACGAAGGACTGGCCCATGGTGCTTCTGCCAGTGAAAACAGGCTCCTGAGTTCCATTTTCAGCTGCCATGGCCTCCTGCAACCCTCTGTCAGTGAAAACAGAGCTCGGGAGAGCTGCCCAAGCTCCGTTTTCACTGGCAGAGGGTTGCAGGAAGTCAAGGTAGCTGAAAACAGTGTCAGCCCTGGAGGCCATCTTTTTCTTTGGATCTTCAGGGCTGCCACACTTAGTGCTGTGGAAAAACTGGAGAGGGGGTTGTATGGAGTTGGTGGAGATATATAGCCATAATAACATTTTTTTCCCTGGGAATCAAGGACATTCAGCTTGCATCTGGAGAGGCATGACTGGGGAACATCTCCAGTTGGGACGGTGGATTGATTGGATCATGTGATAGACATGTGGGTGCAGGGGCTTCGACTTTCCTTTGGATGGGGAAAACCTGAGGGCTTTCAGATTCGGGTTTTCCCAGATGTGCCAATATGACATCTGTAATAAAATGGAACTTTGAGTCTTGGAGTCTTCCTTGGTTCTGGGTGCTACTTGGAACCCTGATAATGGAGCTTGGGAACCCATTTTTACTGGCCACCACAGGAACCCTGACATGAGTGACGTCAAGCTGGCCACACCAACTCTGGCCAGGCCCACATTGGTCACCTCTGAGGTCAGACAGAACCCTGATGTGGCCCTCAATGAAATTGAATTTGACATCCCTGGCTTAGTGGGTTTGTTAGTCAGAGGGTTTTACTTGAAATTTGTTTTTTCAGGGAGAAAAGCATGTGAGCTACAGTAGCATATGCAAGTCACCTTCTCCTAGGTTTCACATTTCTGGATTATGTTAGGTGTATTTTATGTGGCCTGCAATCCCCTTTTCTTGTACAGTTTTAAAAATAGGTCCTTTGCAATACAAGCTGGGTTATGGGCTGTTCTTTATACTGTTAAAGGAGCCACATTACTCAGTGAAGAAAACAGCCTGTGGAGACAGCTGGAACAGTTTTTGAAGCTACTCTGATTGACTTACTTCACTGGCACTGTGTGAAAATCTTTTGCGTTTCCCAGGCATTTAAGAAGCTAGCTTAGCAGCTTTAGAAGTTTACTAACACTATTCAGGTTTATTTCATAATGCATGGAAACACAAAGTGAAAAGAAAATGACTTCATCTTTCTTTATTCTTCACCTGTTTAGGTAGAAAATTTGAAGAGAATCCCTGCTTGCATTATATGAGTTCCAGATGACATGGAAAACTTAGCTGTATATAGGCAGAAACAAATTCTTTGAGTTCTGCACACTTTCAGCAAATACTAATGAGGGGCCATTGCTTTTTTATTCCTATGTATTATTACAAATCTTCTAATGCATATATTAATTATTTGATCTCTGATGATTTTTATACTTTCCATATTTCTGTTGCCTTTTTAATATGTTTAATTGGCTTCTTAATTATCCAGAAAACTATAGGTATAGATAGTCTGGAAGTGCAATAAATAATTAATCCCTTCCTGCATATTAATTTAAACTATTTCCCTTTTATTTATAATTCCAACCACCTTATTATTTAGGGCCCCCATTATCTCCTGACCAGATTTGTCTGTTTTTTTTTCTATTTGTCAGTCAGAAATCAAAGAGTAAACTTCTTTATACACAAACTCCCATTAAAAACATATATAATGTGCAAAGAGATTTTGCTTAAGAAGTTGCCCTTCAGTGATTCCAGAAATGGTGATTCCACAGAATGCAAGTTTCCATTCTTAGGACTGTCAGCAAACAAATCCTTTCTCTAACCCATTCATAATAGTCATTTGCACATGAATTCAGTGATGGAAATCAGTGCAAAGATCATCCTTTGACTGAAAGCATGTTGAATGAATGGATTCATTAGAACAAAAATAGTTGGTTGTCAACTGAGAGTAGCTATTTAAAGCCACCAGCTTATGGCCCACACAGCAGTCAGGTCAAAGGTGCTCACAAGATAAAGGCCTAATTTGTATGCTATCTTTAAATAATGCTGTCATTATATTTTCAAATAAACTATTGACTGTGGACATGGCGTATTGAGCATCTACTTTTTGAATTTGCAACACAATTTGAAATCAATGGATGTCTTCCTTCCAAAAACCACCAGTTTTTATTTTGGGAGTTCATTTTTTTTTTAATTTTAAAATTGGAACATATCACTTTGAATCTGTTTTATGAGCATAAATAACTTTAAGAAATATTCAATGAGTACAGAAGTATGATGTCTTTTAACACAAATATTTGTTCCTGGAGATTAATGGCCATTTCAATTCTTTGCAACATATTCTTGAGAATTTTGTGAGGTGCCTTTTGCATAAATATAGATAGAATAATAGAAACATAGGCTTGGAAATAATGTCAGTGATCATCTAATCCAACACTCTAAATGATTTATTACAGTATTTCTCTCAGATGATTACCCAGCCTCTTCTAATGAAGGAAAACATATTAATTTCTATGGCTGTACTGTTTATGTTTAAGGCAGACACCAAAAATCCAAAAGTTAATGAGGACTTGCTAACTTGTATTCTCCAATTATGTCATCATCTCATAGATCTTTTTTAAGATGATTTTTCAAAATATTAAACACTAATTAATATTTAATATTAAAGAAATCACTAGGCACTGGTTTTATTGCAGAATCTATTTATTATATAAGAAGGCATAAATTCTGATTTTTTTTTTGTACCAATGTTTTTCCCCTATCAAAAAGGTCACTACCGTTTATCACATATAACTGCAATGAATAAAATTCAGATATTCTACATTTGCACCTGGGAGTAGTCAAATTAAGGTGATGAAACATGCTCATTCCTACCAGTATTGTTGTTGGTTTACAGCTGTAGGTTGCATTTTTATGAAAATATCCCAGTGATTTAAAACAAAAACAAAAATATTGTTTTTCTTTCTTTAGCTCAGGAAGATTTGCCTGCAGGGGAAGACATCCTATTTCTAAACTTCTTACCTCTCTGTTGAGATTACGTAGACAAAATGAGGTGATATATACAAGACCATAAGTTATTTATTTATTTATTTATTTATTTATTTATTTATTTATTTATTTATTATAAATATATAATATTTATTTATCTATTTATTACTTATATATTTATTTGAAAATAAATATATTAAGGAAGCTTCATCACTTGAGACTTTCAAGAAAAGATTGGACTGCCATTTGACAGAAATGGTGTAGGGTCTCCTACTTGAGTGGGGGAGGGGGGGTTGGACTAGATGACCTATAAGGTCCCTTCCGTAATTATAATTATGAAACTGCTTCAGCATCAAGGCCGTTCCTGATATTCAACAAGTACTCATTTGCTATAGGCAGCATTATGAGAAAGCAATAAAGGCAGAAATTATTATCTGGGGGGGAAAAAAGAGCAATTATCTTCATAACAACAGTAAGCACGTTCTATTAGTCAGTGACATAGATTGAACTCAATTGCAGTTCATATTATATTTCCAAAACCATCCTGAAACTCAGTACAGATAGAAAAAAATGTATCCTGTTATTTTGCTTCAATGTTATCAGGATTTTTAAAGATGACTGAATTACACAGAAGCTTGATATAATAGGAGAGCAACAGATACAAAGCAATTAGTGCCAGTTAATAAAAAACATTACCAAGAAGCTTATTGTTATCAATCACATTCCAGTATAAAGCTGGCTGCTTTATTAATGACTGTAATTACAGACTGATGTACTACTCAGATGAAGACTGGCCTTAGCTGGGAAGGAAGGAAGGAGGAAAAAGAAAAAGGGAGAAGTACTCAGTTCTTTTCCTCAAGAATAAAGATTATGGAACTGAATTCCACTTGCATTTCTGTGACACAAATTCAAGTAGTTTATTTTAAACTATAAATTTTGCAAAAGAATAAATGGCTTTGGAATTTTGAAATAGTAAATGAGATCATTTTACTGACCTAGCAAGATGCAGCGTTCCACCTATTATCTTTTATTACTTGCATACAGAAAATTATTCTCTTTTAATAAATCTCTGCTCCATTAAAACCAAGGCAGCCTTGTGTAAGAATCAACATAATACATTATGGGGAGTAGCACAGTTATTGAACAAATATGTAAAAAAATATACTACTCAATGAAATGAAGCAAAAAAATAAAGTGAAACACTAGGTTATTGCAATTTCCTGGTTTGTAATGTTAATTCAGTATTTGTGTTAAATGGTTTTTTCAAAAAAATAAGGGTAAACTTAAAAACAGAAAACTTATAAAAGTCGCAAAGCTTTTATTCTTAACCAAATCTATTCTATCATATGGATTATCATTTATCTTCGATATTAAGATATCCCTATTTACATTTATTAATAAAAATGTTGGGAGAATAACATTATTTTAAGTTAAAGGAAAATGTCTTGCTTGAATCAAGCTTGCTGTCAACATGAATACATCCATGTTATTTTCTGGCAGTAGAAAATATGTCATTTTTATAATAAACTTCTTGGAAAAAGACCTTCTACAGCTGCTTCTAGAGATGGTGTTATTTTCCCAAGAGCAGGCTGTTAGACAGGAACCTGAGATGTTCTTCAACAGAAATCTCAGAATATTTTATGGAACTGCTTCATTACATTGTACTGTAATACATCTTCACTGTCAGAAAGACAGAGTTTTCCTAGCAGCTATTCTAGTTAAGAGAAATTCTTGGATATCTCTGTTTTAGATTTTCTTTTTCTTTTTTTCTTTTTATAAAATTGCTTATTCCTTCTATTTTTCCTTTTTCTCACCCCATTTCCAAAATCATGGAATTTGATTCATGAAATATGTACCAAATATTTCAGATTAGCATTAAATAGCCAAAGAAGGATAATTACAATTCTGAGCAGGATGTCAATTAATGTTTTTCTGCTATTTTTGCAAAAAAAGTTAAGTTTTGCAAAAAAAGAAAAAAGAAAAATAGTTATATCACTGTAGCTATATTTAGACAACAGAAGAACTTAAAGGAGCAATATTTGAAGAATACCTGGGAACAATCCTATTTTGTAATTTCAGAGAAGATGGGTTGAATAAGCTGCCCACAAGTGCTGGCTTCCTTTGTTCTGTTGCCTAGATTAATTTATGACAGAGAGAAAAAAAATATGAACCTCATTTTATACCTGCGTTTCTTGACACATCTGTTGTATACATGTCATTAGGCTCATTCAAAATAATATTGTCTTTCATTAGATGTGTTCTGAGCAAACAGCAGTCTTTTATTAGTTTGTTTAGAACTCACATATTTTGTAAAATATTCTATCAATATTTTTTTTAAAAAAACCCTCATTGGTATATAAACTATATCTATATCCCTCCCAGGCGCCTGATGGTTCCGTCCCAGGCGCCTGATGGACCCTGAGAGGTTCCAGACGGAGCTTGGGCCATTCCCTGAGGATCTGGCCCACGGCACGACTGAGGAACTGGTCGTGGCCTGGGAGCGGGCCGCGGCCGGGGCCCTGGACCGTGTCGCGCCTTTGCGGCCTCTGACCCGGCGTAGATCTCGTCCGGCCCCTTGGTTCTCCAAGGGGCTGAGGGAGATGAAACGCCGGAGAAGACGCCTAGAGAGCACCTGGAGGTCCAGTCGCTCCGAAGCTGATCGGACACTAGTTAGGACCTATTCTAGGACCTACCTAGTGGCAATGAGGGAAGCGAGGCGCCCACGCCCACCCTCATTGCGTCGGCAGATAACCGCCCGGCCGCCCTGTTTCGGGTGACCCGCTCTCTCCTACATCAGGAGGTGCGGGATGACCCTTTGCAGGGACGAGCCGAGGATGTGGACGTGGACGTGGACAGGTTGTTGGGGAGGCTTCACGGCACGACATGTTTACTGGACCCGTGCCCTTCCTGGCTGGTACTGGCCACTCAGGCGGTGACACGAGGCTGGCTCCAGAGGATTATCAACGCTTCTTTGTTGGACGGGGTTTTTCCTGCCGCCTTGAAAGAGGCGGTGGTGAGACCCCTCCTTAAGAAGCCCTCTTTGGACCCAGCTATTTTGGGTAATTATCGTCCAGTCTCCAACCTTCGCTTTGTTGCGAAGGTTGTAGAGAGTGCCGTGGCGCGACAGCTGCCCCAACACCTGGATGAAGATGTCTATCTAGACCCGTTCCAGTCCGGCTTCCGACCCAGATACAGCACGGAGACAGCTTTGGTCGCATTGGTGGATGATCTCTGGAGGGCCAGGGACAGGGGATATTCCTCTGCCCTGGTCCTATTAGACCTCTCAGCGCTCGATACCATCGATCATGGTATCCTGCTGCGCCGGTTGGGGGATTGGGAGTGGAGGCACCGTATATCGGTGGTTCTCCTCCTATCTCTCTGACCGGTCGCAGACGGTGTTGACATGGGGGCAGAGGTCGACCACGAGGGGCCTCACTTGTGGGGTCCCACAGGGGTCGATTCTCTCGCCCCTGCTGTTCAACATCTACATGAAGCCGTTGGGTGAGATCATCAGTGGTTTCGGGGTGAGATACCAGCAGTACGCTGACGACACCCAGCTGTACTTTTCCACCCCGGACCACCCCAATGAAGTTGTCGAAGTGCTGTCCCGGTGTTTGGAAGCTGTACGGGTCTGGATGGGGAGAAACAGGCTCAAGCTTAATCCCTCCAAGACGGAGTGGCTGTGGCTGCGGCACCCGATTCAGTCAGCTGCAGCCGCGGCTGGCTGTTGGAGGCGAGTTATTGGCCCCAATGGATAGGGTGTGCAACTTGGGTGCCCCCGGGGATGATCGGCTGTGGTTTGAAGCCCTTTTGAGGGCCGTCCCCAGGAGGGCCTTCCACCAGGTTCGCCTGGTTCGGCAGTTGCGCCCCTTCCTTGATCGGGATGCCTTATGCACAGTCACTCATGCGCTCGTTACCTCTCGCTTGGATTACTGTAATGCTCTCTACATGGGGCTCCCCTTGAAGTGCGCTCGGAGGCTTCAGTTAGTCCAGAATGCAGCTGCGCGGGTTATAGAGGGAGCTACGCGTAGCTCCCATGTAACACCACTCCTGCGCAGACTGCACTGGCTGCCTGTGGCCTTCCGGGTGCACTTTAAGGTGTTGGTTATGACCTTTAAATCGCTCCATGGCTTAGGACCTGGGTACTTACGGGACCGCCTGCTGTTACCACACGCCTCCCACCGACCCGTACGCTCCCATAGAGAGGGACTTCTCAGGGTGCCGTCCGCCAAACAATGTCGGCTGGCGGCCCCCAGGGGAAGGTCCTTCTCTGTGGGGGCTCCCACACTCTGGAACGAGCTTCCCCCGGGTTTACGCCAAATACCTGACCTTCGGACATTTCGTCGCGAACTCAAGACTCATCTTTTTATCCACGCGGGGCTGGCTTAAATTGGGATTTTAATGTTAAATTTATTAATTTTAAACGGGGTTTTTTAGTATGGTAAATTTTAATCATTGGGCTAATTTAAATAAGTTTTTTAAATCGTATTTTAAACTTGTATATTGTATTGTCGGTTTTATTATGCCTGTACACCGCCCTGAGTCCTTCGGGAGAAGGGCGGTATAAAAATCAAATAAAATAAATAAAATAAATAAATAAAATATATCATCCAGATCTATATCTATCTATATAACTTTATCACCAATATCATCTATATTTACAATCTATTTCTATATCCATATATCTATTGATATCATCCATCTTGGAATGTTTCAGAGAAATCTGAGCACACGGATCCTTTTTTGTTGTTGCTGTTGCATATAGAATAGAATAACAGAGTTGGAAGGGACCTTCTAGTCCAACCCCCTGATCAGGCAGGAAACCCTATACTATTTCAGACAAATGTTTGTCCAATCTCTTCTTAAAAACTTCCAGTGTTGGAACATTCACAACTTCTGGAGGCAAGTTGTTCCACTGATTAATTGTTCTGTCAGGAAATTTCTTCTTTGTTCTAGGTTGCTTCTCTCCTTGATTAGTTTCCATCCACCGCTTCTTGTCCTGCCCTCAGGTGCTTTGGAGAATAGCTTGACTCCCTCTTCTTTGTGGCAGCCCCTGAGATATTGGAACACTGCTATCATGTCACCTCAGTCCTTCTTTTCATTAAGCTAAACATACCCAATTCTAGCAACCGTTCTTTATATGTTTTACCTTCAAATCCCCTAATCATCTTTGTTGCTCTTCTCTGCACTCTTTCTAGAATCGCAACATCTTTTTTACAACGTGGTGACCAAAACTGGATGCAGTATTCCAACTCTGATTACTGTATTGTGTTTCACCCCAAAGATAACGGATTTTCCTAAAAGGAGATTTTAACTCCTTTTGACCATCAAAGTGGGGCTCACCCAGAAGAGTTATTACTGTAAGTTCTTTCAAAGTATTAGAATGAAAGGCACATTCTCAACTTTTTTGAGATATCTCTGGAAAAAGTTAAATGTTACAGTGTTTGAAATGTGATCCACAGAAATCTAATTAAATATTGGTTATTCAAATTACAAAGATGGCAAAGAAAGCACCCCCAGGCTGGACTGGCAAAACTCACACACAATTTTCACTATTGGCCTTCTGATGAAAAGCAAATCTGAAAGCTGCCAGTTTAGATATTTGTATTTAACAAGTGAATTTTAACAGAGTTAATCAAAAGACAGAGGATAGAAAAGGAAAGAGTTTTAGTTTTATATTAAAAATACTTCTGTATGTAATTTTCACCATTTTTCTTTTCCTTTGGTGAAGTCAGATTATTGTTTTTCAAAGCAATGTTTACATTTTCATGTACTTGGAACACACAACAATATTTTGGTTAAAAACCAAATATCTTGATTAAAAAATCCTGCAGAGGACTACACTATTAGGAATGTTCTACTTATTATTCTGTCTATTTCGTTCACTTACATATATGAAATGACACACACATACACACTCATTTCACATGCTAGTAAGGTTATGCTTAAAATCCTACAAGCTAAGCTCCAGCAGTATGTGGAAGTACTATCAGAAGTACAGGCAGGATTTCAAAGAGGCAGAGGAACTAGAGATCAAATTGCCAACATACACTGGACCATGGAGAAAGCAAGGGAGTTCCAGAAAAACATCTACTTTTGCTTCCTTGACTATGCTAAAGCCTTTGATTGTGTGGATCACAACAAATTGTGGCAAGTTCTTAAAGAGATGGGAGTATCAGACCATCTTATTTGTCTCCTGAAAAATCTATATGCGGGTCAAGAAGCAACAGTGAGAACTGGACACAGAACCACTGATTGGTTCAAAATTGGGAAAGGATTCTGGCAAGGCTGTATACTGTCATCCTGCCTATTTAACGTATATGCAGAGCACATCATGAGAAAGGCTGGGCTAGATGAATCAAAAATTGGAGTTAAGATTGCCGGGAGAAATATCAACAACCTCAGATATGCAGATGATACCACTCTAATGGCAGAAAGTGAAGGGGAACTAAAGAGTCTCTTGATATGGTGAAGAAGGAGAGTGCAAAAGTTGGCCTGAAACTCAACATTAAGAAAACAAAGATCATGATTCAGCCCTCTCAATTCCTGGTAAATAGATGGAGAAGAAATGGAGGTAGTGACAGATTTTATTTTCCTGGGCTCCAAGATCACTGCATATGGAGACTGCAGTCAAGGAATTAAAAGACACTTGATCCTGGGGAGGAAAGTATGGCAAATCTAGACAGCATATTAAAAAGCAGATATATCAACCTGCCAACAAAAGTGCGTATAGTCAAGGCTATGGTTTTCCCAGTTCCACTGTATGGCTGTGAAAGTTGGACCATAAGAAAGGCTGAACGCCAAAGAACTGAGGCCTTTGAACTCTGGTGCTGGAGAAGACTCCTGCGAGTCCCTTGGACTGCAAGGCGATCAAACCAATCAGTCCTAGAGGAGATCAACCCTGACTGCTCTTTAGAAGGCCAGATCCTGAAGATGAAACTGAAATATTTTGGCTACCTAATGAGAAGGAAGGACTCAGTGGAGAAGAGCCTAATGCTGGGAAAGATTGAGGGCAAAAGAAGAAGGGGACGACAGAGAATGAGGTGGCTGGATGGAGTGACTGAAGCAGTAGGCGTGAGCTTAAATGGACTCCAGAGGATGGTAGAGGACAGGAAGGCTTGGAGGAACATTGTCCATGGGGTTGCAATGGGTCGGACATGACTTCACAACTAACAACAACAACAACAACAACAACAACAACAACATAGAGATAGAGATAGATAGATAGATAGATAGATAGATAGATAGATAGATAGATAGATAGATAGATAGACAGACAGACAGACAGACAGACAGACAGACAGACAGACAGACAGACAGACAGACAGACAGACAGACAGACAGACAGACACAAACATGAACACAGAAATGAAGGAACCAAAATTAGGCACTGTAAAATTAGATTAATAATGATAAATGTGGAAATATAATAATTCACACAACTATTAAAATCATAGCCTTTATTTTTAACCCAGAATCCCCATGCTTCACTAAAAATAAAAGTGGCTTTGTTAACCTACTTGGACCAATGCTCTTCATACTATACATAAATGATCTCTGTGACCATATCTCAAGTTATTGTGTTCTCTTTGCTGACAATGTCAAACTATTTAACACCACCAACAATATTACTACCCTTCAAAAAGACCTTGACTTTGTATCCGATTGGTCTAAAACTTGGCAACTCCAAATCTCAAACAGCAAATGCTCAGTCTTACATATTGGAAAAAAAGAACCCAAACACTAAATACAAGCTTGATGGACATTACCTTACAGATGACCCCCACCCTGTTAAAGACCTTGGAGTTTTCATATCAAATGACCTAAGTGCCAAAGCCCATTGCAACTACATAGCAAAAAAAGCTCTAAGAGTTGTAAACCTAATTTTGCGCAGCTTCTTTTCCAAAAACTCTACACTACTAACCAGAGCATATAAAACATTTGCTAGACCTATTCTTGAATACAGCTCACCTGTCTGGAACCCATACCACATCTCTGACATTAATACAATTGAACGTGTCCAGAAATATTTTACAAGAAGTATTCTCCGCTCCTCTGAAAACAACAAAATACCTTATAGCACCAGACTTGAAATCCTGGGATTAGAAAACTTAGAACTCTGCCGACTCCGACAAGACCTGTGTTTAACACATAGAATCATCTATTGCAATGTCCTTCCTGTTAAAGACTACTTCAGCTTCAATCACAATAATACAAGAGCAAACAATTGATTCAAACTTAATGTTAACCACTTCAATCTTGATTGCAGAAAATATGACTTTTGTAACAGAGTTGTTAACACTTGGAACACACTACCTGACTCTGTGGTCTCTTCTCAAACTCCCAAAAGCTTTAATCAAAAACTGTCTACCATTGACCTCACCCCATTCCTAAGAGGACTATAAGGAGCGTGAATAAGACCACAAAAGTGCCTAACATTCCTGTCCTATTGTTTCCTTTAATTATATATACGCTTATATGTTGTATAGTTATTTCATGTTTATGCTTATATATACTGTTGTGACAAAATAAAATAAAAAATAATAATACACCAATTGATATGCATAGAATTAGCATAAAGTTTCAAGCACTGTGAAATTAACTAGACTATAACATTATTCTAAGGTGTGCTCCCTCATATTTCATATTTCATTCACTCTTTACTCTAATGCAAACTATACATCTATTAATTTGATGGAACAAAATTAAGTTGGTGCAAGAATAGAATAGAATAGAATAGAATAGAATAGAATAGAATAGAATAGAATAGAATAGAATAGAATAGAATAGAATTTTTTATTGGCAAGTGTGATTGGACACACAAGGAATTTGTCTTGGTGCATATGCTTTCAGTGTACATAAAAGAAAAGATATGTTCATCAAGAATCATAAGGTACAACAATTAATGATAGTCATAGGGTACAAATAAGCAATCAAGAAACAATCAATATCAATATAAATCGTAAGGATACAAGCAACAAAGTTACAGTCATACAGTCATAAGTGGAACGAGAAGGGTGATGGGAACGATGAGAAGATTAATAGTAGTGCATCAATGAAGCATCAATTGTCATGACAGACGCCTACTGAGGAAAAGCTGAGACTGCGCAGACTAGACCAAGTTTTTGTCATCTTCCACTACGATATATGAGAGAGACAATTAATATTTGTCAAGTAAGAATGGTGAAGAAATACTCTGATACGATAAACTGAGATTAGAACATTCTGTGCATACAGGACTTGTGAAATGATGAAAATGTTGTGAAGATGAACAGAGATGGAAAAGAATAGTGGCTTTCTTGCAAAGCACACACCAAGGAATGAAAATAAGTACAGGCTACCTGCTGGTCTCCATCTGTTAAGTTCTGAATTCAAAAATGAGATATAAAGTTCCTGTTGTTGAGGCGGTATTTGGTATCATGTTGTTCAGAACAACCAAGTGGATAATACACCCAAAATGCATTGATACCTTAGCTTTCTAGCAGGTCATTAAAATGATGACTATTTTATGATTATTCAGGAAAGGGAAGAAAAGAAATTCGATCATGGAAAGCTTAGCAAAGAAACAGGTAAACTGGGGTTCATTTTAGAAAAGGGTGATGAAAATAATGTTGGAAGTTAAGCAATGCCCAAACTGATCTTGGAATAAACTGAAGCATATCACCATCCTGCAAATGCAGGCAAATTGAATGTTTGAAATTCAAACTAAAGAGCTGTCATAATCTTCAGGATGGGACCAGCAAATAAAGCAGTAGTCCTGAACTGGAGCTACCTTATTAAGTGGTATCAGAAGATGCCAGACAACAAAGAAATAAAAGAATGTATATAAGTTGAAAGTCTATGAAAATGAGAATCGTAAGCAGTATTACTGACTCACTGATCAGGCCATTTCAGATCTGAACTATTTTTCAGCCAAGGTTTTCAAAGGACCAATTTGCAGGTGTTCTCATGGTTTAGCATGCTGAGCATTGATCTTTCAATCAGATAAGCATTTGCAGGTATTTGCAGTTCCATGGGAACAATTTCTCTACTTTCATTGATGGAAGAAGTTCATAAATAATTAAACTCTAATCCCCCTGCAGATTTCTGGAGCATTTATCTTGTCCTAGCACCCTTCAAGCCTCTGACTCTGCTATCTTGTTTCCTACCCATTCCCTCCCCCCTCCAAAAAAGACTTTCTTGATTGCAGGTGTCAGGCTTATTTTAAATGCAAACCATAATACACAGTGTGTCTAAACACTTTCAATTTATACAGAAATGTGAAGTCATAAATAGTGCATCTTTCTGGAATGTTTCTTTATAGAAAATAAAGTAAATGGCAAATATCTGATGTATAGAAAATAAGCTAGAGTGGATATTCCTTTCTGTCAAAAAAAAAAAAAATCACCATCATCATCATTGTTAATATTTATTGCTGTTTTACATGGGATTCTAAACAAGACTAACCCCAGATTTGAGAGGATCTTTATAAAGTATCCAGTGGTAAAACCTTTTCTCCAACATTCCCGATTACAGAAGTGAGCTTTTAGACCCATGACCAAGCAACAGTCCATCCAGAGTAAAACAATTAAAATTGGATTACAGTCCTTGAAACCCTGGCAGATACCTGAAAATGATAGGTGATAATATTACTTTTGTTCTTAATTTAGGAAAAATATAATTACATTTCTTCTTAACCTGTTATTTAATTTGATTTAAATTCTTAAATCAAATCGTAAGTTAACATCTAACTAGGCAGCAGTGGTTGCAGTATTGCAGAATGCTGCAATACCCATAGCCAGCAGTTCAATCCTGACTGGCTCAAGATCAACTCAGCTTTTCATCCTTCTGAAGTCAGTAAAATGAGGACCCAGATTGTTGGGCCAATATGCTGACTCTGAAAATCACTTAGAGAGGGCTGAAAAGCATTATGAAGTGGTATATAAGTCTGTCGTTGCTATTCTAATATGATAAAAAAATAATTAATCTGTTGATCTTGGGGTGACACAGCCCTATTGCAAGCCATAGAAGGTCACCAAATGATCACCATCTTGCAGCCCACCTACTCCACATGCATGTGGGGGGAAAGTGAAATGAAGAGTGTGCTGCTATATATGTTACCTGGCATTTCCAGTTGAACTTGAAATATAAATGTAACAAATTAATACTAGGCCTAAACAAATAATTTGAAGGTTTATGTCTAGGGAGATTCTTAGTCATCCAGGTCATGTTGTCCCAAAGATGCCTTTTCAAGAGGCAACTGGAAAGAACTGAAGAGGCTTCTTGGATGAGAAGTGAAACATCTTCAAAAAAGAGAGAGAGAGAGAGAGAAAGTCCAGCTGCCTCTTGAAAAAGCACCTTTAGGACATTTATTCATTAGCAAATGAAATACCTCTAAGGAGCAGCTCATGAAGCTCAAGGCTGTCCTGAAGTCTTTGGATATAAATCATGTGTGGCTCCTTTTTAACAGTAACTAGACCTGAGTTCCAGAAGCTGATTTCCCAGGAGATCTCCCAGTAGGATCCCATCCCATCCCACTTTAAAGAAACCCACTGCTAACCTTCCAAACAGAAAGGACAATTTACTGTCTAATTTTGTGGATCCAATTGAGAAAAATATAAACTTCTAATTATGAACGAACAATAACTGGGGGATGGAGCTTGTAACTGAACAAGTAGCTCAATGGCCTCTCCAATTTTATGATTCTAACAACAGCTTTATTTTCTTGCAGAAACCAATAATTGTACAGATTCACAGGCAATATGGCACAAATATAAAAATAACTTTAAACCACAGCAACTATTGAACTTTGTAACAATTAATCCCTCTGTGCATTCTGAGAGGTTTGTTCAGAAATAATAGCCTCCCTCTCTGTTACCCAACAGGAGAAAAGAATCCTTAATGGAGAAACACATTTTGAAAAGTCAGTACATTCTTTCTCTTTTCCTTGTGTAAAGATGCCAATTGCTACAGTTGCCTTTGCAAAAGTCTAAGGTAGCCATTCCTATAGAGCAACATTCTCTCTTTCCATGTAGAATAGCTACTTGACCTTGGACAAACTTCATCACTTTCCACTTGAATCCCTTTTGCTCTTCCTACTCTTGGCTATGATAGTTTCTCCATCTATTGATATCCATTAACCACAAGGAATATCAGGACAAAATGCTTTTTTTCTTTTACTCTTATACATGAATAGCAGTGGTGGGTTCCTCCCGGTTCGGACCGGTTCTATAGAACTGGTAGTAAAACCGGTGGGAGGCTCCACCCACTGAACATCATCAAAAGTGATCTGTGCATGCACAGAAGAGTGTGCACACGCGCGAGCAGAGCAAGCACCCACATGCGGGCATGATGCAAAACGGTAGTAAAGTAAGTAGAATCCACCCCGATGAAGATTGCTGTTGTGGTCCGTCAGCAGCCTACGGAGCTGGCAATGGAGTTGGACATCGATGAGGCTGAGGTGAGGCCAGGGTCACCAGGAAGTGAGGTGCAGACTCCAGAGCCTCCACAGACTGATAGCAGTGAGGCAGAGGAACAGGAGGAGCCTGTTACTAATGCACACATGAGAAGAGCTGCCAGAAGGCAAGAGCAGCTCAAGCAAAAAATTGGATATCTGCTTTTCTGTCGAACAGACAACAAGTGGTTAAGGTTGGTAGTGCTATATCAAATCCTGTTCCTGTCAAGAGTGGTGTTCCTCAAGGTAGCATTCTTGGACCAACTCTCTTTATAGTATACATAAATGATATTTGTGATCATATCTCAAGTGACTGTGTTCTCTTTGCTGATGATGTCAAACTTTTTAACACCACTGACAATACATCTACAATTCAAAAAGACCTTAATCATCTAACCGCTTGGTCTAAAATTTGGCAACTACGAATCTCAACTGGGTGCGCTTCAAGATTTTGGTTACCACCTTTAAAGCGCTCCATGGCTTAGGACCCGGGTACTTACGAGACCGCCTGCTGTTACCTTATGCCTCCCACCGACCCGTACGCTCTCACAGAGAGGGTCTTCTCAGGGTGCCGTCTGCCAAACAGTGTTGGCTGGCGGCCCCCAGGAGCAGGGCTTTCTCTGTTGGAGCTCCGACGCTCTGGAACGAACTTCCCCCTGGCTTACGCCAAGTGCCTGATCTTCGGACCTTTCGCCGTGAGCTAAAAACACGCTTATTTATTCAAGCGGACTGGCATAATAGTTTTACTATTTTAAATTGGGTTTTTATTGTTTTAGGGTTTTTAAATTTTTAAATTTTAATGTTGGCCTTTTTTCTGTAATTTGCTTTGTTTTAAATTTTGGTTTTAATTGTATATATATTGAGTTTTATTCTTGGCTGTACACCGCCCTGAGTCCTTCGGGAGAAGGGTGGTATAAAAATCTAATAAATAATAATAATAATAATAATAATAATAATAATAATAATAATAATAATAATAATAATAATAATAATAATAATAACCAGCAAATGCTCAGTCCTACATATTGGAAGAAAGAACCCAATCACTAAGTACATGCTTGATGGGCATTACCTCACAGATGACCCCCACCCTGTCAAAGACCTTGGAGTTTTTATATCTAACGATCTAAGTGCCAAAGCCCACTGCAACTATATAGCAAAAAAGGCTCTAAAAGTTGTTAACTTAATTCTACGTAGCTTCTTTTCCAAAAACACCACGCTACTGACCAGAGCATATAAAACTTTTGCTAGGCCAATTCTTGATTACTGCTCGCCTGTCTGGAACCCATACCATATATCTGATATCAATACAGTTGAGAGTGTCCAAAGGTTTTTTACGAGAAGAGTTCTCCACTCCTCCGTAACCAATAAAATACCTTATTCCACCAGACTTGATATCCTGGGTCTAGAAAACTTGGAACTTCGTTGCCTTCGACAGGACCTGGGTTTAGCTCAAAGAATCATCCATTGTAATGTCCTTCCTGCCAATGACTACTTCAGTTTCAACTACAATAACACAAGAGCTACCAACAGATTTAAACTTAATGTCAACCGCACCAGTTTAGATTGCAGAAAACACGATTTCTGTAACAGAATTATCTATGCTTGGAATGCATTACCTAACTTTGTGGTGTCTTCTCATAACCCCAAAAGCTTCATTCAAAATCTATCCACTGTTGACCTCACCACATTTCTAAGAGCACAAACGTGCCTAACATTCCTGTCCTATTGTTTCTTCCCCTATATATATATATATGCTTATACTACCTTGTTTCTCCCATATATATGTTTATATATTATATAATCTTTTGTGTTATGCTTGTGTATATTGTTATGACAAAATTAAATAAATAAAAATAAATAAATAAATAAAAAGGACAACTCGGGAGTAGGGCCGATCATTGGCCCCTCCCATAAGGCTTAAAACAGACCAGCACCGGCATTTGGGCTTTGCTGGAAAACAACGCTGGTAGCTTTGTCTTCTGCTTCGTCTTCTGTTTCGTTTAGGTCTTGCATTTATGTTTGTGACTTCTGAATGTTTGCCAAGGCCTTTGCAGTTTGCCTAATTGGGCCAAGGTTTGCGATAGGACTGAGAAATTTGTATTGGGAGGCATTTGTTTTAATTTGAGTTGAACGATGCTGGGAATGAAGTAATTCTCAGCTGTTTGAATAAAGTTTGTTTGTTTTTTATGGACTAAGTTTCCTACTACCTACTTGGGCCTGGGTCACAACAAGTGCTTCTTGTACATTTTATGGCTTTAAGTTGTGTCTTCCTTTCCTTTTCTCTTTTTTCTACCCATCAACTTTTGGCTAAACTTCTGCTTTTCTTTTTGTCCCTTGGCAGCATCCACTCTTGTATTAAATAAAGTCATTCCACAAATATTTTTTTGTATCTTTTAACAAATTGATTTCATTTCTTCCTTTGCTACTTTTTGAGAATACCTTCCCCTCCTTGCTGGTGCTTTTTTAAAACATTCAATATAGTCATTGCAAGATAGATGAGATTCTCTATATAACCAAGATTATGGCATATTGCTTTGGACTATTGAAACTGTAATTCCCGTAAATATAGATAATTATTGTTGTGATTATATAGGCTGAATTGAATCTTTGAACAAATCTGAATTTTTTCATCCAGTTAAAATATATATTTTAATACAAATAACATTAACAGAATTAGAAAACTGTGCCGATGATATTAACACTCTTCAAGAGTTTCTGGAGGAAGCTGAGATTTGTAAAAATAAAAATAAATAAATAAATAAAAAGGACAACTCGGGAGTAGGGCCGATCATTGGCCCCTCCCATAAGGCTTAAAACAGACCAGCACCGGCATTTGGGCTTTGCTGGAAAACAACGCTGGTAGCTTTGTCTTCTGCTTCGTCTTCTGTTTCGTTTAGGTCTTGCATTTATGTTTGTGACTTCTGAATGTTTGCCAAGGCCTTTGCAGTTTGCCTAATTGGGCCAAGGTTTGCGATAGGACTGAGAAATTTGTATTGGGAGGCATTTGTTTTAATTTGAGTTGAACGATGCTGGGAATGAAGTAATTCTCAGCTGTTTGAATAAAGTTTGTTTGTTTTTTATGGACTAAGTTTCCTACTACCTACTTGGGCCTGGGTCACAACAAGTGCTTCTTGTACATTTTATGGCTTTAAGTTGTGTCTTCCTTTCCTTTTCTCTTTTTTCTACCCATCAACTTTTGGCTAAACTTCTGCTTTTCTTTTTGTCCCTTGGCAGCATCCACTCTTGTATTAAATAAAGTCATTCCACAAATATTTTTTTGTATCTTTTAACAAATTGATTTCATTTCTTCCTTTGCTACTTTTTGAGAATACCTTCCCCTCCTTGCTGGTGCTTTTTTAAAACATTCAATATAGTCATTGCAAGATAGATGAGATTCTCTATATAACCAAGATTATGGCATATTGCTTTGGACTATTGAAACTGTAATTCCCGTAAATATAGATAATTATTGTTGTGATTATATAGGCTGAATTGAATCTTTGAACAAATCTGAATTTTTTCATCCAGTTAAAAATATATATTTTAATACAAATAACATTAACAGAATTAGAAAACTGTGCCGATGATATTAACACTCTTCAAGAGTTTCTGGAGGAAGCTGAGATTTGTAAAAAATAAAAAAATAAATTTTTTTTAAAGCATCTCAAATTATTCATAAATGTAGTTTTGAGAAGCTTAAAATTCTGACCCATAGTACATTAGACAGCAGTAAATTGGAGAAAGTTCTTTTTTTAATCAATTAGACAAGCCATTCCCAGCTGTACCTAATAAGATCTGAGATGTATGGAAAACAAATGTACAGCTTATTATAATTCGTTGATCTCTGATAAGATAAGATCAGAGATCAACGAATTATAATAAGAATAGAAGGTGTGTATGTTTTTCACTTCTAAAGCTTAAGTGATTTTATATCATCTGACCTCATTTGGCTCAGTCTCCATGAATTTATTTCAATCATAAGTCTGGGGTTCATTTAGCTTTTTTTTTTTTTTAAATTGGATTTAGTTTCTTTTATAGAAATACAAATTTGTATTTCAACAAGAAGCTACAAAAGAGGGTTGTTAATATCACTGATGCAAAGGAAAAATGTGAACACATTTTCATATTTATTGTTCTTCTTACATTCATTTTGACTGAATAATTTTGCAGTCTTACATCATTATTGGCTGTATAATAAATATCTTTGACATTCTAAGCTACAGCTTGATGATGGTTCATGACATCATACGACCCCCATGCAGATATAGTTCTGAGCTCAATAGTGCATTGCATGAACTACTGTGTAAAAGACTGAAACATTTTTTTTATGGTGGTAAGCCATATTTGACATAATGCATAGAGCATGAATGAAAATATCCATAAAACAATAGGGATGTAATTCCACATGCAAATTCATTTACACTAGTTTAGCTATAGAATCCATATGGTGCACATTTAACAGAAAATTCAAATTTTTGGGTGGGAGGGTATCTGGTATCCTACTGAAACTTTTATCATTTGTTTGTAACCTTTCCTCATTTATCCAACCAACACTTTTTCCAAAACTGCCATTGGGTGTTCTGGATACAAAAGCTTTTCCATTTTTCCCTGGAAAAAAAATTTCTGTCTTAAACAGCTTTGGAATTAAAACAGCTGTTGGTTCAATAAAAGTCTACAGTGCTGATGGATGTTAACAAAAGATTTTTATCACATCCAAAGATAAGAGTAAGACCAATCTTCCTTGGAAAAGTTTGTTTGCATGTCAAATTTCCATCCAAAAGGGTTTGTGCTGACCTGTCATTTCCGCCAAGTTTTCTAAAGGCCAATTTTTTAAAAAAACCTTAATAAAATTAAATTATTTTGAAAATGAATCATATTAATAACAGCATGGCATAGGAAATCAATTTACAGTCCTATAATGAACTGTGATGTTGTGAACAGAGGTTGCTGATGAGGACAGAAATTAGAAGATTAAAAAGTTCATATTTAAATACTCAAGCAATTCATCTCATTATAAATAAATAAATAAAATCCTCCAGTAAGCAGGTTAGGTCATGATAAGTATCCTGAAACAAAATCTTTCAAAGCTTAAATGTTATGCAGAAACATACAATGCATTTCATGGGGTTCCATGCTATCTAGAATAAAATTCCAGAAGGCTGCTGTTGCCAAATAAAACCAACAAAATCACTCAGCCCCTTTGCTTATTCCATTATTATTTTCTGTATTCTTACAACTAAAAGTATCGAGGTCCCCATGTCAGCCTTGATATGCTGTGATCAATACTATGTTTAACAAAAGGTAGGAAGATGATCTCCATCATTAGTGCTTGCTAGTGTTAGTACAAATGAGATTAGAAAAAACAAGCATAGAAAGCTGCATTACATGACATTTTCCCAATAAAAGTTTTTCATTATTCTGAAGTACGCATACAAACTACTGCCACATTGAATCTTCCTATTTGGTACCATGTGTCATTTAAGATTTGAGCTCCAATAATGCCAAGACAACTTGACACTAAATGTGCTCTTTGTAAGAAATGATCATTGTATAAGTATAATAGGATTTAGATGGCAAACAAACCAGAGCTTTCAAAGATCATAAAGAGCCACATTTCCCAATTCACAGGCAAGTCAAAAAATTGTCCAGTGCCAGGAAGGATTTTCCTGAGGAACAAGAGAAGAGCATTGAATTCATACACCAGTTTTTAGCCATTAGCTTTGTAGTTTGTTGATATGTCCAGACATAGGTGGAAAACATTAATATTATGCTAAAATCTATATGCCTAAAATCTAGTCATATAAGAATATAAACTATTTATTAGTTATGAATGAGTAAAATAATATAACTTATAATAATAATTATAGTCTATCTAGAGAAAATAAAGTAATAAATGCAATTCTTTTGAAGGTTGCCTCAAAAATGTGATTCTTGATGAAGTTTCTTTGAAATATTAATTTAAATGAGCTGGACTCCAGAACAAAAACTTTGGAAGATATTATACATCCATTTCTCAGAATACTGAGAGTGCCTTTCAGATAATGTCACTGAAAATTGCACTCCTGAATATCATTACCACTAAATAAAATAAATATAAATTTCCAAAATATGTTTAATTTTCAGAAAACGTAAATTCAAGTTTTCTACCAAAAATATCTAAGCCTTTTCCCCCAAATAAATAAAGAAACAAGAGATTGGTATTACATTAATAAAAACAAACATATTAAAAGTATACTAAAAAAACCATTTATTGTGCAGAAGTTCTGTGAATACAGTTGGCTATACAAAATTTGCACAAGTCATTTAAATACTTTAATTAATTTTATAAATGATCAAGGAGAAAGCTTGCAGCTCACCAGTCTCTTTGGTTTAGCTTTAAGCTGTTAATGGGTGCCAGTAAATGGTAGACAAAAATAAATTCTACTTCTCACAATTTATTTTTAGAAAAATACTGGTTTTCACTCTTGCAAACACCCCATAGACTTCCAACAGGGAATACCACATTTTGTGTATTGGAAGAAATGGAAAACAATCAAAAAACAATTGTATTTGCTTCACCTCTGCATTGAAATGGGATTTCACTGAAATACTCCTTCAGTTTCATATGTTTTTTCTTGTACCAGCCTAGGAATATGCTATATAATTTCATTTTGAAACCAACATACTGATTTCTTCTTCTTCTTCTTCTACTACTTTTTTTTTAACAGACTCCTTGAACTTCTATGCTTTGAATCATTACAATCACACTAAGATCCCCTGCAGAGTTTCAAGTGGTTTCAATATATACCATAACACACTTTCATAAGCAAGTGTCACTTCTCTTTTGCTTTCAGGCCTCTATTGTAATTTAGGCTGCATTTTATGGGCAGCAAATTTGTTACTGAAGCAAACTATAAAATATCAAAGGAGATTTCAAGATGGGAAAATCCAAGTGGGCTGTATACAGTTTACAATTTATGTTGAGTGCCTTCAAACAATTGCTGCAAAAGTACACAGTCCTTGAGTTACTAAAAAGAGGCATATTTTAAAAAATTGTGGAAGTGCTATAAAGGTCTAAACTTTTTTTAAAAAAATTCATACATATGAAGGGGTTGTAATCTGTCCTCAGAAGTATTAGCTAAATTAGGCCACAAGCAGTTTGTCAATAATGCAACCCTGCTTGCAGTTGTTCTTAGTATCTTTCAAGGGAACTACTGCAGCTTTTTCTACACAGAGTTGCCCTTGAAGACCGATCAGCTACAGTTTACAAGAACACACCTAGGAATTTTATAGCCCGTGGACCACATTCAGCCCTTTGGCTGTCCCTGTCCTGCCAGCAGCATCAGCTGCTTCAGTGGTAGAAGTGGGCCAATGGAAATGAGACAGCATCAACATGGGCAGAGAGCCCCGGCAGGGGACAGGGTGTCAACATCAGGGTGTTGGTGACAGTGGGGGTCAGAGTGGCAGAAGGAAAGTGGTGGGGCAGCAAGGGCAGCCTTCCACAACAGTCCCAGTTTCTCATGTGGGCTCTTGAAAAAATTAATTGCCCACCCCGGCTTAGGATATAGCCGCTCAAATAATTAATGCCACTTTTAGTTCACCTGAATAACACAACTTCTTAAAAAGCTGCATTGACTATCAGGAAGCTTTTGAGTGCAATTCATACTGTCATATCTTTAAAAAATTATGATTCAGGATTTAGTTATTCTTGGGATTGTCTCTTCCGAAAGATTTCTGGTAACTCATTTAGTGGAGGGCATGGAACACAAGCAATATTATAATTATATACTGTGAGAAAATGCTTTTTTTGTTGCTGGTCATCTCCTTTGAAACATTTTCTAGATGGGATCCACTCTGTCGTTATTTTGAAATCTGCCCAAGACCAGTCTATTCCAAAAACTCTTCAGGAACAGATAGAATACTAGGTTCCATAATATAAGCTTTTTTTATTTTCTTTTGTTATTGCATTATGTTGTTTCTTAACAAAATGCAAATGTTATTGTTATAATTTATTGTGAATAATATTTTTTTATTGTAAATTGATTTTATGTTGCTATTGTGATTTGCATTTCAAATGATATTTAAACATAAATAAATAATTAGCCTTCCAAAATGAGAAATGTCAAATCTGTTAATCAGAATGTGCCAATATTCCTTTAAAAACTCTACAATAACAAAAACTAAAAGAGCTCACCTCAATATCATAAATTGAAGAATTTGCTCTAAATAGTCCACCTTTACTAAAGTTAAATTAAAACCCTGGAGAAATGCAGTGGATTTGAAATATAGGCCAACAGGGGGAAAAATTGATTCCATGTAAGAATTCCTTTCATCCAAGTTTGGTTACTTAACAATGAAAGAATAGCAAATTTTATCCTGGTTGCTTCAATTACTTTAAAAAATTGAAAACATCAGGGAAATAGCTTCAGTATGGATTGTGAAAGTTTGAGTGTTTAGACAGAGTGCTTTTTCTTATTTAATATTTTCAGTTTCCTTTTAAGATTCCTAGAACATTATAGGTAATTCTCAACTTACTACTGAGTGCTTAATGACTGTTGGAAGTTACAAAATACCTACACCTGCTTTTGGAGTTATGCTGGCTACATACATATTGCCATCACGTGACTGCATTTGGGGCACTTGGCAACCAGTTCACCTTTATGGCCATTTACAGCATTCCACAGTCACAATTTACAATGATTTTGTCAGTTTGCAGCATTTCTTTCTGTTTTCTGGCCAAAAAAAACAATACTGGGCAAAATATATTTGTTTCGTGACAGCAGCATTAATTTAATGATCATTGTAAAAATCTTCAAATCTTCAAATTCAGTCATCTTATGCCTTGTTTTGGACTACAATGACTTATGACTGCAACCCTAGGCTTAATTAGGGTCACAAATTGAGAATAACATACAAAGTAAGGCAATGAAAATAATTATAATAGATGTACTAGTTTTGAATTATTAGTTGTACTCCAACCTTACGGTCATGCTTCTACATCAAACTGGGTTGGTGTTTCTTACTCAGAGTTTTATTGAAAAAATGTCAACTAGCAAAGCATCCCTGGCCTGCTCTTGAGTTGCCATAGGCAAGGGGGATGAGAAACTGGCGAAGCAGCATGGCAGCCAAAAACAAAAGCACATTCCAGACATACATCTCTCAAGGCTGTCTCCCAGGGTTAACCACAGCGCCCGAAGGGGAGTGATCTCTACAACCCACAAAATTGCCCCATTGGCAAATGTGACTGATGATACACCCTGGAGGAAGGGGGAAACAGGATCAAGATTAGGCCTTAAATTACAGGGGTCAGAGTTGATTTCACTTGGAACTGCTGACATGAAGCTCCTAATAAATAACTGAATTTCTTCTGAAGCTTGGCTTGAGGCTCATGATTTATTCAGGGCATCCCTCGGAACCCAGACAGCAAGCCAACTCTGACACCACATAATTTACCCTGACATATATATGAGCCTAAAAATTTGAGGAAAACTTTCATTCATAAACCACAGTTGTGTGCAACAAATTGTTTTCAAAAAGAATCATTTTTATGGTATGTTTCAGTTCCCATATTTTCAGTAGCCTTGAGAAGCTAAACCAAGTATTCACATATTCTCTGCTCTGCCTGCACAAACTGGCTACAAGAAAACCCAAAGTGTAATATCATGACTGTAACATCATTGGTTCTGTATCTAAAGCCCAATACTCTCAATTGTATTCTACATCTTTCTTTATCCTATACCTAGACAAGAAGGGACATAACTTTTAATGTAGCTTAGGTTGTCTAATGTGTATGAAAATATAACCATCAGTTTCACAAACTTGTTCAAACTGGGTAGATAACACCTTCAATGGACACCAAAATAGCTTGTTGCTTGCATTATTTTACACAATCTATTTTCTGATTAAAAGGCAGAAGATAGTCAAGGATTGGACAATATCAGACAGAATGCAATTCTGCTTACCATTTGCCATGATAGTTCAGTCCAATCTTGACTTAATTTTTAAGTTATTTTAAGTCATTTCTAAGTCCTGTCTTTTTAATGCTATCATATCAAATTAAGGCACAACACATGTACAAAGGTAAGCAACTCTTTGTCTCGGTCTTTATGTTTATTTATTTCCTTTATGCAAGAACTCCAGCTGTGAGATGCTGTGCAAATCTATTTTAGTTAGCATTTCAGTGAATAATTTGACTTAGGTGTTACCCTTAGCAGGATGGAAATATTTGGACAAAGGGCTTCCAGTGAATTATACGGAGCTAATGAGAAAATAGTGTTTCACCTGTTTAGACAAAGATCAGTAGGGGGGAGTTCCTCTTCTGGAGGGAAAAAAAAGATAACAAAAGGCCACCGAAAAAAACTAGCAAAGGGATTTTGTTAATTTAAACAGCTAATGAATATTTAATTCTAAATGTTTGCCCTCACCATTGTACAGTGTGTTGCCTTACATACATCCCTGTGTTTAAATAATAGTAGATTGCATTTGAATTGGTTTCTGAAAAGCTTCATTTCAATTTTTCAGGACAGTCAAGAAGAATCATCAGAAATGTTTTCTGACCTTTAGATAACGCATTGTTGTTCTCGATAAAACATAGCATAAGATGAAATAACTTGGTTTTCAATATTACCATTTGCAGTTTTGTGTCAGGGTTATTTTTCTTGATACTGCTTTACAAGAATGAGTATGCTGTATTTTGTAGAGATCAATTGTATCATTTTTATTAGAATGCCAAATTCTGCATCTTAGTATTAAGGGTATCTATTGCCAGAGTCAAAATTCTGTCTTTCTTTTTCCAATTCAATTTAAAATACTGTCCCTACACCAAAATATCGGTACTTTGAACTTTTTAAATATTTGATTTTTTTAATAGCCTGGTTTATTCTAGAATGCAGTAGTGTTGACTTGATCAAAAATAAGAAATATTTAATAAGTGATTCTCAATAAATGTTCAGCAATATATGTCTATGGGGATCATCAGTCATCCAAATCATAGTTGTCCAAAAGGTGCTATTTCAAAAGGCAACTGGGCTTTTTTTGCTTTTGCTTGAAGATGTTTCACTTCTCCTCCAAGAAGCTTCTTCAGTTCAGTCTTCAAGCAAAAACAAAGAAAGTCCAGTTGCCTTTTGAAATAGCACCTTTGATTCAGGAATATAGAAAGACTGAAAAAAGAATATGGAAGCAAATCCAAAAAGATATTCACAGGAAGTTTCTGAAGATGCTATTTTTGGAAATCCAAATGTGTATGTTTCAGGCTGAAAACTTGAAAACCATAAGGCAGGGATACAATTTCATGGTATATTTTAAGAGTAAATGATGATAATGCAATTTATGTCTGAATGCAAAAATCTTGTGTTATATCTTTTCAAATATTGCATTGGCTGGATTCATCCTTTAAGCTAGGCCATAATGGAGTTTTCTTGATTTTGGCTTCTTGCGATATATGAGTCAAGCCGCTTATATTATATAACTACTATTTATTACATCATTTTGTTTAACTTTTTCAACATATGATTAAAACTACCCAAGATTGGAATGCTAAAACCTCCACTGAAAAACGATTATATAGTTTAAGAATACTACTTGCATTTGCTTTGTTTTTTCACAGCTATATAAATATTATTACAACTGTCTTTCCCAGCATTTGCCTATTCTCCATTAAATTCTGTTTCTGGCACTCTACTTTTAGCTTCATCGTATAAGAAATGAGCCTTACTATTAGAGAAGACTTTTATAAATGAATACATTTGGAAATGATGTGACTTCAAAATTCCCTCAATTGTTATGTGTCTACTTGATTTTTGCAACACCTAAATTTTATACAGCTAGTCCCCTTTGAATGATCATGCATTCAATGACCATTTGTAGGTATGCTACTTACAACAGGACCTTCTAAATTGAAAATCTTGCAACATCCCTATGGTCATGTGATCACAATTCAACCACTTGGCAACCATCTACCAATTATGATGTTGCAATGTCCCATGATCATATGATCATCATTTTCAACCTTCACTGTCGGCTTCTGACACGCATAATCAGTGAGGAAGATGACAGAAAGTTGCAAATGTGGGATGCTGCAACCATGCAAGATTTGCCTAATGAAAAATAATTGGGACTGCCACAATTGCTATCATAAATTGGCATGGTCATGTAATGTCACACTTTATGTCATTAAAGAAAAATAATTGCTACCAACCTACCTTCCATTGAGGACCTGTATACTGCACGAATCAAGAAGAGGGCTGTGAAAATATTTACAGATCCCTCACATCCTGGACACAAACCGTTTCAACTCCTACCATCAAAACGATGCTATAGAGCACTGCACACCAGAACAAATAGACACAAGAACAGTTTTTTCCCGAAGGCCATCATTCTGCTAAACAAATAATTCCCTCAACACTGTCAAACTATTTACTAAATCTACACTACTATTAATCTTCTCATCGTTTTCATCACCAATCTCTTTCCACTTATGACTGTATGACTGTAACTTTTTGTTGCTATCATTAAGGGTTAAATTGTACCCAATGACCATAAATTGTGTTGTAAATGTTGTACCTTGATGAAAGTATTTTTTTTCTTTTTCTTTTATGCACACTGAGACCATATGCACCAAGACAAATTCCTTGTGTGTCCAATCATACTTGGCCAATAAATTCAATTCTATTCTATTCTATTCTATTCTATTCTATTCTATTCTATTCTATTCTATTCTATTCTATTCTATTCTATTCTATTCTATTCTATTCTTCATGGAGATACCATTCCCAATTATCATTATTAAGCAAGAATATCTGCATTGACTGATAAGGTTATCCCTAGGCTCTCCATAGTTTAGATTTTGTCTTTTTATCCTTTTACATTTTTACAAACACAAAATAGTAAAATTTGAGGAAGGGGAGGGGTTGTGAAATGAATGGAAAAAGAACAGCCACAGCTAGCAACAAAAGTTAGGGTTTATCTATTCCCATAGACTGGAGTGCAGGGACCATAAAGAAAGCTATAGTATAACTTTCTTTCCATGTTTTTCTGTGTTCTTCTCTGTTAGGTAAGGAACAATGGAAAGAAATTGGAAAACGGAACTGTCTCATGAACATCCTGTTTAGTAACCCGCTAGCATGAAATGCCGCTTAATTGTCAGTGCAGGTATATGTACTGTAAATTAGAAATGTGGTTACATTTTCTGATTGTTTGGAGGAGGAGAAAACATAAATAACTTTTATGGAGAAACAAAAGGGTAAAATATGCTAAATATTTTGCTTTGTTAATATAAGATTTCTCCCAAAACAATTGGGAAATTTATTTCGTTGGGGGTATTCCTTCCTTCCTGACACCCACATTGTTTGCGCATTGAACTATTCAGAAGCTAAATTCTGTACCAATACCTTGCAAAATTTTAGTATCTTCAGAAAGTGGGCTGAATTATGCCACATGCGCAATCTCTTTAATAGAGGCGGCCAAACTGAAGAAGTGACTTGATCTCGTGATGATAGCTCATGAAAAGGGATATCAGGAACTAGTGCCAGTGAAAACATTTACCTGAAACCAATCACTTTTAGAAACAAAAAGGCATTTTCCCTTCCTTGCATATTATTAACAAACCTACCATCATCTAGATTTATTGGAAGGAAGTGGGGACTTTTTTCATATAACAGGATGAATTCATTTGTTATGTTTCCAAACACAAGAGAAGACCGTGCAGTGTGAGACCTATTTGAGTTGGATCACATTTGGGCCAGGCGTGATTTGTTTCAATCATACTAGTATAAAATAAACTTAGAAAGTTTGCAAATATATTCCATTCAAAGACTGCTACAGTCAAATAATATCAAAAAAATTAGTGAAGCTAATGGCTAGGAGTCAAAGCTTGGAGAGAAGATTAGCCACCACAGCACTTTGACTGGCAGAAGCTCAAAACCGATTTGCAGACATTCTCTTTTCAAATTAAATCCCAACACTCTCCAAACTAAAAATGGACACAAGGTATATTCGGTGGAAAAGAAACATAAAATAATAGAAGCAGATTGACAGATGCAAACTGATTGGTATGTTTATGGATTTTGGAGAACTCTTAACACAATGCATGATATCAGATTGAAAGCAGAAATGTGTGTTTCCTCATCCAACTGTGTATTGCCCCCAAAACTCAATTGGACTAAAATATTGTCATGGTTATGTCATGATCTTCAAACTGTTTTGCTTTTTCAGTACAGAAAATATCAGAAGCCAGAAAACCTCACATAAGGAGACTCATATGCTCACAAAGCTTGTCATTCTTAATATGATCACAAAGCCTGTCATTCTTCTTACTATAATTTCAGAAAGGAACTGTAGTAGTCTTTGAAATCTATATAGGCATCTACGGATGTAAAAATGGCCACATTTCTTTATGGATGCCATAAACGTTTTACGTCAGTTTTTAAAAAAAACCTAGGATTTTCTCTGAATTTGTTTACTGAAAGTGAATCATTGTGTTTTTCTGAAGAAAAAGAAACTAATACAAGAAAAAACAAGTGAGAATATCACCTGCATCATGGAGAAATTGATATAAAATTCTTTTTAAAAGAAAAAATGCTATTAAAACAGTGAAAGGAAGGAGGGAATACATCGCATATAATTCCTGGAAAAATGGCCTAGTGAAAAATAAGATTGCTTCATATTATAGAATTTCACTGTTAGTCCAAAGGAAATGGGGATGGGGGAGAAAAGATAATTATTAAAGAAACCTTAACTTTTGGCTGAAATCTGGAATGGAAGCAATTCTGCTAAGCGGGAAGATTACATTACAACATTTTTCCTCCAGATTCTCCAGTTCCCTAAATATGAGATATTCAATAGCACAAATTCTACCAGATGCAATTTCTGCTATCTAATTGTAGAATGGAAGCTAGCAAAGAAGGCACTGGGGTGGGGGAATGCATGTGCCAAGACCAAGGTAGCAGAAAGCAATTTTCTAATCATGGAAGTGAAACAAGTTTGGAGAAATTGGTTCAAATGCAGCTAAGTTTAAAGGAGAAGGCAAATAAGTCACTAATGTCTCAATTATTTCTTATCAAATAATAACAGTAAAATAATAAAAATGATGCACCGCCTAACTTCTACCCCAAAAGGCATAAATAATGCAAATATATTTTGAAACTAGTGACCTCTACTTGAGTGAAGGATAAGGCACACTCATCCTATGCTGAAAGATATTTCATTTATGCTTGCATTCAGTTATCAGAAATATCCTGTCAGATTTATTTATTTATTTATTTATTTATTTATTTATTTATTTATTTGTCACAACAGTATATACAACCATAAGCAAGAAATAACTATACGATATATAAGCATATATATAAGCATAAACATGAAATAACTATATGAATTGAATACAATCAAAGGGAACATTAGGACAGGAACAGTAGGCATGCTGGTGCTCTTATGCATGCCCCTTAGAGACCTCTTAGGAATGGGGTGAGGTCAATAGTAGATAGTCTTTGGTTAAAGCTTTGGGGATTTTGGGAAGAGACCACAGAGTCAGGTAGTGCATTCCAGGCATTAACAATTCTGTTACTGAAGTCATATTTTCTGCAATCAAGTTCACATTAAGCTTAAATATATTGTGTGCTCATATATTGTTGCGATTGAAGCTGAAGTAGTCTTCAACAGGAAGGACATTGTAACAGATGATTCTATGAGTTAAACTCAGGTCATGTCAAAAGCGGTGGAGTTCTAAATTTTCTAAACCCAGGATTTCAAGTCTGATAGCATAAGGTATTTTGTTGTAAACAGAGGAGTGGAAAACTCTTCTTGTAAAATATTTCTGGAAACGCTCAGTTGTATTAATGTCCGAAATGAGATGTGAATTCCAGACAGGCGAGCTGTATTCAAGAATTGGTCTAGCAAATGTTTTATATGCTCTGGTTAGTAGTGTAATCTTTCTGGAGAAGAAGCTATGCAAGATTACGTTTACAACTCTTAAAGCCTTTTTTGCGATGTAGTTGCAGTGGGCTTTGTCACTTAGATCATTTGATATGAAAACTCCAAGGTCTTTAACAGGGTGAGGGTCATCTACAAGGTAATGTCCATCGACTTTGTATTTAGTGTTCTGATTCTTTTTTTCAATGTGTAAGACAGAGCATTTGCTGGTTGAGATTTGGAGTTGCCAAATTTTTGACTATTCCGACACAAAGTCAAGGTCTTTTTGAAGGGTAGCCATATTGTTGGTAATGGTAAATAGTTTAATATCATCAGCGAAGAGAACACAATTACTTATAATATGGTCACAGAGGTTGTCGATGTATAATATGAAGAGTGTTGTTCCTAGAACGCTGCCTTGGGGGACACCGCTATTGACAGGAGTGGGATTTGATAGGGCACTGTCTATTTTGACCACTTGTTGTCTGTTTGACAGGAATGCTGTTATCCAGTTATGGAGGGGTCTGGAGATGCCATAGGATTTTAGTTTTAGAAGAAGCTTGTCATATACCACTGAGTCAAAAGCTTTATAGAACTCTATGTAAATTGCATCTATTGCTTTGCCCTGATCAAGATTTGTAGTCCATATGTTTTTGCAGTGAAGAAGTTGTAAATTACAGGATAATTTTTTTCTGAAACCAAATTGTTTATTAGAGAGTAGGTTGTTTGTTTTTAGGTGGTTGTTTGTTTTTAGGTGGAGGGTGATGGATTGGTTGATGATTGATTACATTACTTTGCAGGTGACGCAGCATAAAGAAATTGGTCTGTAATTTTCAACTAGGCTGGGGTCTCCCTTTTTGAAGACAGGGATGACTGTGGCTAGTGACCATAGTTTGGGAAGGGAGCTGGTCCTGAAAGATTTTTCAAAGATTATGTTTAGGGGTTCTGCTATAATAGTGGAAAGCATTTTTAAGAAATATGCACATAGACCATCAGGTCCAATAGATAGAGATGGTTTCAGTTTGCAAAGAGCCTTTTCAACATTTTCTTCTGTGAAATCTATTTGTGTAAGGTCATTGTAATCATTGTTGGTACAACTGGGAAATGTTGGGTATGAGCCATTGCTGTTAACAAAGACTGAGCCGAAGAATGTGTTAAAGAGGTTTGCTTTAACTGTTTCATCATTACATTCTTTATTGTTAGATCCTTTTAGGTGTGGGATGGATCTCGAGTCTTTAAGTTTGATGTTCACAAAATTATAGAAAGCCCGATTGGATTTTATGCACAGAAGCTCTTCTTGTTTGATGTGGTAATTGGTGCATTCCATCTTTATTTGGTTGCATATATTTTTGTAGCAGTTTCTGAAGTTAGCTACATAGCCAGTTTTGTTTTTTCACCAGAGGGATTTTTTTTTTAATTGGAGCTTTTTTATTGATATGGGTAATTTGTTTTTCCTGATTTTGGTGGTGGTTTGTGGTACGTAAAGTTTAATGACTTGATTGACTTCAAGTTGGAAAACTCTATAGTGGTCTTCAGCAGTGATACAGTTAGAGAATAGATTTTGCCAATCAAGAGATGAGAGGTTGGTGTTTATAAGATCATACTTGGCTTTTTTGAAATTGTAGTTTGGAATACCATTATTATGGAAATTATTGTAAGGGCGTATATTGAGACAAAAGTCTATCATGCTGTGGTCACTGTTGGAAAAGGGTTCTTTTATTTGTAGTCCATAAATTGAGTTTGCATTGTTGCACAAGATGAGGTCAAGGCAGTTGTTGAGTCTTGTATTGTTAGTTACTAGTTGAGCAAGACCTATATTTGTAACAGCATTGTACAGGGTAGTATGGATGGGTTCAGTTGTACATTCGTTTGTTATCCAGTTAATAAGAGGTAGGTTGAGGTCACCCAGGAAGATGAGAGGATAAGGGCAAAAGGCAGCCCATGTTAGTAGTGTTGTTAACATGTTTGCATGTGTGATGTCGTAGTCAAGGGCTCTGTAGCATAGCAAGAAGCGAAGTGTGATGTTAAGGGACAGTTCGCATACAATAGTTTCAGGAAGAACGAGTTTATGTGGAACTTGAATATTTTTTAGATTCAGTGACTTTTTGTAAAAGATAGCCACTCCACCTCCTCTGCGGGTTTCACGATTGGACCGGAAAACATGATACTCTCTGTCTGAAATAATGGAGTCAGGGAGGGATGAGTTCAGCCATGTTTCACATACAAATATAATGTCGAATGTACCAGCATTTAACAAGAGGAAAAATTCAGGCATTTTGTTTACAATGCTTCTTGCATTTATCAGTTTGCATTTAAGTTCTGCAGTGGTTGGTGTAGAGGAAATAAGGTAATAAGATGTCACTGGACAATTCACATTGGAAAAAAAGATACTTGCCAGTTAACTTCAGTGATATAGCATTTCATTAGGATATCCGGTTTGAACTTAGTGTGTCACATTTGTTTGTTTGTTTGTTTATGCCACCGATTGCACAAAAGTGACCCTGGGTGATTATACATTAAATTACAATTGCAAAACAAACTATAATATTCTTTGTTTATACAAAGATATATTTCAGGCCAAGAATACATCTATATATTTATTTTAATTTAGAATAGATAGAATAGAATAGAATTTTTTATTGGCCAAGTGTGATTGGACACACAAGGAATTTGTCTTGGTGCATATGATCTCTTAATTTAGACATATTAAAAATAATGGTATTAATTGCAAAGTATTTAGGTCTGAAGTAAAATTTTGTGCTGCATGGATGCTTTTCAACACCAATAAACTAAGCATGATTCATTCAGCCTTGGATTGTGACCAGTGCCTTCTGTGCAGCTAAAAATAATGTTTTAATGATATGTAAGAAACTGAGAAATTTATATTTATGGATATGTGTCCTGAATTTTAAATTTTGTTGCATTTTAAAAGATAATTTGCATTTTTCCCAAATAAGCACCAAAAAGATCTTGTTGATCATTAATGATATTGTGACTAACTTCTGTGATAAAGCATATGTAAAATACAAGTCTTGAAGAAACCGCCTGAATTCAGCTTTAAACAAAAATTTCACTAAATGGAATTTTGAGAGTTTGAATTAGTCAGTTTTTTTCAGAAGGCTAGCTGTGACATTGTGAAATTATTAAAACATTGCAATTGTATCAGTAGAAAATGCATACCTCAGCAGTCCTGCACTATACATATGTGAAAATTGCCAAAAGCTATCCATCTGAACATATTTATCAATGAATTTCAATTAAAAATAATAACATTTCTGATATTAGCAAACTTACACCTTTTAAATTATTCCACAAGTAAATTAGTTTGAAAAAGTAGGAATGAATTTATTGAACGTGAAACCATCTCACCTTCTCAAATGTCTCAAATGGTCAAATATTTGAAGTACTCCACACAATTAGTTCAAATATAGATTTTCTCTCCCTATTTCCCCCCTTGATTTTTTTAAAAAATTCTATAACATAGCTGTAAAAATGCTAGATAGGAATCAGAATGGATTTAAGTTAAAATCCCAGTCAACCATAGAACTATGGTCCATAGACCTATGGACCTTTGGGACAATTAATATCTCTCAATTCTATCCACCATTTATGATTCTTATTTTGAATACAGAATGAACTTTGGATAAAACATGCAATTTAACCTATTCACAAGCTATGATCTGATTTTTTAACCTTGGTGTCACATAATATATCTCCAGCTGTTGACATAAAAGCACAATGGAAGTGCAAGAAAGAGATTGGTTTTAAGAAAAGAAAGGTATATCTTACTCTGAGGCATAAAATGATTTTTTTTAAAAATTGAAAGGTCTATGCCAAGATTGCTGGAAACCATTCTCTGGGGTCCTCTGAAAAAGCCATCTCATAAGTTAGGCTACCGGTAAATACAACTTGAGCTGCCATGGTACTTTCTCTGCTTGATCTTCCACCAATATCTGCTGCTCCCCAGGCTATAACTCAGCAGCTCATCTTTGGGTGCCATCTTACTGATGTACTCCTTGATAATGTGCATTCCATGCAGGACAATGGCTTTGACACTTACCATATCAATCCAACCCCTTTCCAGCTGGTTTATAGTCTTTGGGTAGAGGAATTTAGATTAAGGAAGACATAGGGGTGAGATGGAGAATGAATACAAACAATCACACATTTATTAAGATGTCCATACATGGCGCCAGATCTGAAATACAGATTAAAATCTAAAGCAGCTAAATTGAGATGAATTTATCTTGAGGATCAATAAAGCATTTATTTCTCAAACTAAAAATATC